>NW_026530029.1:930000-945000 GCF_028408465.1 Anastrepha ludens
TTTAAAGTACTGCTTGGACTACATATGGTTGAGGGTTGTAAGACTATGCTAAATAAGTTGCTTATTCTTTTATAAAAATAATTGAATTTAAGCAAATGTGTATATTATTGGATTTTAAATAATTCATAATATTAATAGCAAAAAAATAAAGATTATATAATGAATTTTTTATTTATTATATATATTCTTAAAAAAAAAAAAATCCTCTCAAATAAAATGAAATAAAAATTTTGAATCTAAGTATTCTCTTTAAAAAATTTTCATATTATTTATATATATATAAAATATTAATTTATATATGTAATTAAAGGAGGAATGTCTAGCATAAAAATTAATTTTTTTTTATTCTAGAATTGCCTCATTTTACATAATTATTATTTATAATATATATTTATATAAAAGGAAAAAAGAAAAATAGAGATGAAAAGATGATATAATTATTTATTAAATTGTGTGAGAAGATAAAAAATATTTTAAAACAACCTCAACTCATATGGGATTACCCCCTGAATTTAAGCATATTAATGAGGGGAGGAAAAGAAACTAACAAGGATTTTCTTAGTAGCGGCGAGCGAAAAGAAAATAGTTCAGCACTAAGTCACTTTGTCTATATGTCAAATGTGAGATGCAGTGTATGGAATATCTTAATATCTAGTATGAGAAATTAACGATTTAAGTCCTTCTTAAATGAGGCCATTTACCCATAGAGGGTGCCAGGCCCGTATAACGTTAATGATTACTAGAAAGATATTTCCAAAGAGTCGTGTTGCTTGATAGTGCAGCACTAAGTGGGTGGTAAACTCCATCTAAAACTAAATATAACCATGAGACCGATAGTAAACAAGTACCGTGAGGGAAAGTTGAAAAGAACTCTGAATAGAGAGTTAAATAGTACGTGAAACTGCTTAGAGGTTAAGCCCGATGAACCTGAATATCCATTATGAAAAATTCATCATTAAATAATTAAAAATAATGTGCATTTTTTTCATATAAGGACATTGTAATCTATTAACATAATAAAGTATTTATCAAAAGATCATTGGTGATATTAAGTTTATTTAAATTAATTTGCTTTTTAAGCATATTAACATAGAATAAATACTAATGATTTGATAAAGTGTTGATAGATTTTATTATATATAATGCTAAAATTCATTTTTTGAATTTTACAAAAAATTTAATATCTATGATATTAATATTTATTTGTATGCATTTATATGATTAACAATGCGAAAGATTCAGGATACCTTCGGGACCCGTCTTGAAACACGGACCAAGGAGTCTAACATATGTGCAAGTCATTGAGTTATATTAAACTTAATGGCATAATTAACTTAACTTAAAAATATAATGGGATTAATTTTTAGTCTATTTTCTTAAATAGTCAATTAATTCAATCCCGGGGCGTTCCATATAGTTATGTATAATGATAATTTATTATTATTTATACCTCTAACTGGAGCGTACCTTGAGCATATATGCTGTGACCCGAAAGATGGTGAACTATACTTGATCAGGTTGAAGTCAGGGGAAACCCTGATGGAAGACCGAAACAGTTCTGACGTGCAAATCGATTGTCAGAATTGAGTATAGGGGCGAAAGACCAATCGAACCATCTAGTAGCTGGTTCCCTCCGAAGTTTCCCTCAGGATAGCTGGTGCATTTAAAAATTATATAAAATAATCTTATCTGGTAAAGCGAATGATTAGAGGCCTTAGGGTCGAAACGATTTTAACCTATTCTCAAACTTTAAATGGGTAAGAACCTCACCTTTCTTGATATGAAGGTTGAGGTTATGATATAATGTGCCCAGTGGGCCACTTTTGGTAAGCAGAACTGGCGCTGTGGGATGAACCAAACGTAATGTTACGGTGCCTAAATTAACAACTCATGCAGATACCATGAAAGGCGTTGGTTGCTTAAAACAGCAGGACGGTGGACATGGAAGTCGTAATCCGCTAAGGAGTGTGTAACAACTCACCTGCCGAAGCAACTAGCCCTTAAAATGGATGGCGCTTAAGTTGTATACCTATACATTACCGCTAAAGTAGATGATTTATAAAACAATTTCGATTGATTTATAAATTTTGAAACTTTAGTGAGTAGGAGGGTACAATAGTGTGCTTAGAAGTGTTTGGCGTAAGCCTGCATGGAGCCGCTATTGGTACAGATCTTGGTGGTAGTAGCAAATAATCGAATGAGACCTTGGAGGACTGAAGTGGAGAAGGGTTTCGTGTGAACAGTGGTTGATCACGAGTTAGTCGGTCCTAAGTTCAAGGCGAAAGCCGAAAATTTTCAAGTTTTTAATAAAAAAATATTAATAAAATTTATATATATATATTAAAAAATAATTAAATACTTGAATTATTTTGAACGAAAGGGAATACGGTTCCAATTCCGTAACCTGTTGAGTATCCGTTTGTTATTAAAAATGGGCCTTGTGCTCATCCTGGCAACAGGAACGACCATAAAGAAGCCGTCGAGAGATATCGGAAGAGTTTTCTTTTCTGTTTTATAGTCGTACTACCATGGAAGTCTTTCGAAGAGAGATATGGTAGATGGACTAGAAGAGCATGACATTTACTGTTGTGTCGATATTTTCTCCTCGGACCTTGAAAATTTATGGTGGGGTCACGCAAACTTCTCAACAGGCCGTACCAATATCCGCAGCTGGTCTCCAAGGTGAAGAGTCTCTAGTCGATAGAATAATGTAGGTAAGGGAAGTCGGCAAATTAGATCCGTAACTTCGGGATAAGGATTGGCTCTGAAGATTGAGATAGTCGGGCTTGATTGGGAAGCAATACCATGGTTTATGTACTCGTTCTGGGTAAATAGAGAATTACGATTCTTGTTCCCCGGATAGTAGTTACGTAGCCAATTGTGGAACTTTCTTGCTAAAATTTTTAAGGAATTATATCATTCGATATATATTCTTTTTAAATTATAACGATTATCAATTAACAATCAATTCAGAACTGGCACGGACTTGGGGAATCCGACTGTCTAATTAAAACAAAGCATTGTGATGGCCCTAACGGGTGTTGACACAATGTGATTTCTGCCCAGTGCTCTGAATGTCAAAGTGAAGAAATTCAAGTAAGCGCGGGTAAACGGCGGGAGTAACTATGACTCTCTTAAGGTAGCCAAATGCCTCGTCATCTAATTAGTGACGCGCATGAATGGATTAACGAGATTCCTACTGTCCCTATCTACTCATTCTCATTGTGATTGTTGAGCAGTGAAGACGTGCCGTGTCGTGAGCGCATAAATTATTGCGAATTCCGTTTTGTGCTATATCCGCTAGTGTTTACCGCTATTCGAGTGACGCTACAGTGTAGCTGTACATGAACTGTACATCGATTCGGGCACATTGTGCTTTGTGCTTAGTGAGTGCCGTTGTGTGAGTACGGGAAAATACCGCTGTGTTTTCACCGGAATTTTTAGTGACGCTACGTTTTAGCGTGGCTGTACAGTAGCTGTACTTTGTTGACGGGCAACTGTGTTAAGTGAGTGCCATTCTGCGGATACGGGAACTTTCACCGTTATTCGAGTGACGCCAAGGTGTGTGCGTGGCTGTACATAGTATCGTACAGTGTGCGGTGAACTATTGGTTATACTCTTGCGTGTGTGCCGTTATTGGTTCGGCGTGGTTTTTGCGAGTGCCGTTAATTTTCGGCGTGGTACTTGGTGCGTGCCGTTAGTTTTCGGCGTGGATATAGTGAGTGCGTTGATAGTTTGGCGTGCTGTTATATTGCTATCTTCGGCAGCGATAAAAGGGGTGTTCTTTTTTGTGCGGTGGTATAGTGCTGCGCCAAGGTTGAATACCTTGTGCAGGTGCCGTGTTCACAGCGTGCTGCGTTTGGCCTACGGTCGAGCCCGGCGTTAGCTTCATATTGGTCGACCCGTCCCTGTGCGGGGAACGGTGTTCTGTCCGGCAGGGCATTGGTGGTGGCCTTTGCCAGACCTTTGGCTGGTGGTGTGGGCTACGTCCTCGCGGTTGCTTTGGCTTGCCGTTAGGTGTGGTTGCTGTGTGCGTGCCTGTGCGGGACTCATCCCTGTCTTGTAGTACCTTACTGTCGCCCAAGAGTGACCTGTTTTTGTTGTTGCTTGGGAGCGATATACGGCGGATTCGTCAAGCTAGTTGGTGGGGCATTGGGCGATGCCCAAATTAAGCGATATGCGGAAGAGGGCGAATACCCCTCTTCCCATCGGTTCTGTTGTACCGTCGTCGGCGATGGACGAGACAACGTCGGGGGAGGAGGAGGTTATTTTGCGGTCCCCTCCCCGTATTAGGAAGAAGACCGCTGGAGGTGCAGCAGTTCCGGTAGTAAAGGCGAGTGACGAGGGGAAGGTAGCCCCTAAGTTACCTGAAGGTAAGTCGGGGGTAAGCGGAAGCGAGGGCGCTTCCGAGGGGGAGAAAAAGGGGGGGGTGAAAAAGGTGCGTAAATCAGGGGATAAATTAGGTCCAGCCGGGAAGCGCATGGAGAAAATCCGCAGGAATTTCGGTGCTTCCCTGGAAAATTCGGGAATAAAAATTGGGGGCGAATTTATGGGGCGCTTCAAGTCCATTGTGACGGCCTTTAGTGGAGCCGTCATAGATATGGACGACGTCCCGAAAAGTGTGGCAAAAGACCTAATGGGATACTCCTTGGAGTTCGAGGAACTGTTTGTGGAAATGGTGACGGAAATAGCCCATCTTCGTGGGCGGTTAGAAGCCACGAAGATAACGAGGGAGGGAGCACCTCAGAGGACGGCTGGAGCTGCGCTGGCTGGTGCAGCGATGATGCCGGCACCTCAGGCGCCTGCGCCTGTGTTGCCGGCGTTGCCGGTGCCCAAGCCAGTTGAGACCTGGTCGGTCGTAGTGAGGGGTAAGACCCCCACTACGTCCAAAGAGGTGATCAAAAAAGTGGTAAAGGAGGTAGGGCCTTCCATGGGGGTAAGGGTGCACGAGGTGCGCCCGTTGAAGGATGGAGGTGCGATTATTCGCACCCCATCAGTTGCTGAGAGGGATAACTTGGTAAAAAATGCCAAGTTTTCCGAGGTGGGGCTCGATGTGAGCATACGTCGGAAGCTGGGGCCTAGGGTTGTGGTCCAAGGGGTCCACACGGAGATCTCCCCTGACGAGTTCATGGGAGAGTTGTTCCGTTTGAACCTCAAGGAGTTCAGCCCTGGGTGCCTTGAGAAGGACGTGAGGATGATCAGCCGTCCTTGGAAGGTCAGCCCCGATGGGGTGACGAATGTTGTCCTTGAGGGAACGGACATGCTAATGTCCGCCCTCCTGGAAGCAGGTCGTTGCTACGTTAAGTGGTTTTCCTTCCGGGTACGGCCGGACCAACTGACGCCCGGCTGCTTCCGATGCATGGGTTTCGATCACAGGGTGGCAGAATGCAGAGCCAAGAAGGATTTCTGCCGGAGGTGCGGGCAGGAAGGGCACAGGAGTGCAGGTTGCGGCAATGCCCCGCATTGTCGCAACTGTGCATTTAAGGGCAAGCCAGCCGGACATCTGATGATGTCCACTGTCTGCCCGGTGTACTGTGCCATTGTTGCCCGTGCGAACGCTAGACATTGATGGTTGAACTATATCAACTGAACTGTCAGGGGTCTTATGCCGTGATGTGTGAATTGGGGGCGTGTATGTCGGAGGGGGGCTGCGGCATTGCCTTGCTCCAGGAACCATACTCCACCAATGGGGTGGTGAGAGGTCTTCCTGGGGGCTTCAGGGTCTTTACGGACCTTGGAGTCAATGCCGCAGTAGCTGTGTGTGAGCCAAGCTACTCTTGTGTAGTAGTTGACTCATCACAGTGGGGAGTATGTGTGTGTGTCGAGGGGGAATTCGGCAGAATGAATGTCGTCAGCTTGTACTGCAAGTTTGACGAGCCTCTAGAGCCCTACTTAAGATACATTGATGCGGTGCTACTACATGAGAGTAGCATTCCTGCCATCGTGTGTCTTGATGCGAATGCTACCTCCCCGATGTGGTTCAGCAAGGTATCCAGGCATAGTGCTGGATATCGGAGCCACGATCGGGGTGAGGTTATGAGCGAATGGCTTGTGGCGAATAACCTCCTCGTAGCAAACGAACCAAGCGTATGGTATACGTTTGAGGGGCCTAGAGGTGTGAGTGAAATTGACGTGACGCTCATGAATGACGCAGCAGCGAGTAGGTTCGAGTGTAAATGGAGTGTTAGGGGGGGTTGGGGAATTAGTGACCATAATTTAATACAAATTATGGTTACTCCCCGTACCCCGCAGCTAGAAGGGGGGAGTCCATTGAGGCGATGGCGTACCTCGTGTACTGACTGGAACCGATATGGACATACTGTTAGGGAAGCGGTATTGGATATACCGCTTAGTGAGTTTGAGGAATTGGGGGTTGACGAGCAAATTGCTCGTCTATCTGAATGTGTCTGGGGAGTGAATGACTCAGTGTTTAGGAAAGCTAGGGCTGTGAGAATGAAAGGTGTGAAATGGTGGACTAGCGAGTTGAACTCAAAGAGGAGGTCTGTCCGGCGCTTGAGGCGGTTGTTTCAACGCGGCAGGCGGACCAATTCGGAGAATCTGTCTCAGCTCAAGTATCAGTTTAGTGTAGGGATGAAAGAATATAAGAAGATGCTTGTGAGAGTTAAGGAGGAAGAGTGGAGGAGATTTGTGGGGGAAAATAGGGACGACCCTTGGGGACAGGTCTTTAGGATCTGTCGGGGTCGTCGAAATGAGATGGCTAGCTCTCTTCGCGTAGGTGATACTGTATTATCGACGTGGAGAGAGTGCGCCAATGTTTTGTTAGGCGAGTTCTTTCCCAGGGCTGAGGTTCAAGTTCCTCCTGCACAAGAGGTGCCTGTCCCTCCACTAGACGTTGGGGAGTTGGACTATGCGTTTGGCCTGGTCAGGTCTAAAAGGTCTCCAGGTTTCGATGGTTTGAACGGAGAGATGTGCAAATGCTTGTGGAAGTTCATTCCGGAATATTTGGAGGCCATTTATGATAAATGCATATGGGAGGGATATTTTCCACGCGAGTGGAAAGTTGCTAGGGTCGTCGTACTCTTGAAGTCGCCCGATAAGATCAGGAGCGATCCTCGATCTTATCGTGGTATCAGCCTCCTTCCAGTACTTGGAAAAGTGCTGGAAAGGGTTATGGTTGAGCGGCTTCAGGAGCTAACTCGGGGTGTTAGGTCGGATAGGCAGTATGGTTTCAGGAAAGGACGTAGTATAGAAGATGCGTGGATGTATGTTCAGAGTGTAGTTAGGGAAAACGTCAATAAATATGTCCTTGGCATGTTTATTGACTTCAAGGGGGCCTTTGACTACTTGCGCTGGGACCGGGTGTTACAACGGCTAGAGGAGCTTGGCTGTCCGGAAATTGCTCTATGGCGGAGTTATTTTTCGGACAGAAAAGCATCTATTGTAGGAGTGGGCGGGAGTGTGGAGATTGGGGTGGCTCGAGGCTGTCCGCAGGGATCCATCTGTGGTCCCTTCATTTGGAACCTCATGATGGACTCCCTGCTTCGGCAGTTAGAGCCACTTTGTAAACACTGTGCGTATGCGGACGACCTTCTCATTTTGGTTGAGGGTCGTTCGCGTGAGGAACTGGAGCGAGTGGGGGGGCAGCTCCTTACATTGACCCACAATTGGGGGGTAGATGTGGGAGTGGATATATCGATGGACAAAACGGTGACAATGCTGCTTAAGGGCAGATTGTCCCCGAGTCGTCCACCGATTGTCCGTTTGAATGGGGTAGGGATTAGGTATGTGACGCAAGTCAAATACCTGGGGGTAACTATGAGTGAAAGGATGTGTTTTACTCCACACTTAGTGTTGTTGAGGGAGCGGCTGCAGGCAATTGTTGGGCAAGTGCGTCGCGTAGTCAGATTTGACTGGGGTCTTAGCCGACGCGCGGTTCGTACCGTATATCGGGGCCTATTTGTGGCCTGTGCCACTTATGGTGCCGCTATATGGTACGAATGGGCTTTGAAGTCGGTTGGCAAACGTCATCTGATGGCGTGCCAGCGCATTATGTTGCTTGCCTGCTTGCCTGTATGCCGTACAGTGAGTACGGATGCGTTGCAGGTGTTGTTAGGTGCGCCTCCTCTTGACCTGTTAGTCGTGCAACGGGCGGTTGCCTTCAGGTTGAGAAGGAGGCTTTGTATGCCGCTGCGTGTTGGATGGTTATCCGACGGTGATGTAGGAAGGGGGTTTTTAGAGTGTAAAAGGTTGTTGAATGAATGTATGCTTCGTGGGTGGCAAAACCGTTGGGACAATAGTTCCAAAGGTCGCGTGACATACGAGTACATTCGGGATGTTTCCTTTGTCGGGGAAAATCCAGATTTTGGATTTTCCCTCAGCCTAGGATTCCTCCTTACTGGACATGGGCCTCTTAATGCATATTTGCATGAGAGGCGCTTGTCCACAAGTGAGGAATGTGTTTGTGGGTCGGCAAGAGAGGACTGGGTGCACGTCCTCTGTGAATGCCCGATGTACTCAGACATTAGGAATCTTGCGGGTGTGGGGATTAGTTGGACTGATGGACGGTATGATGTGAGTGGTGTGATTGCCAACCGTCGGAATGTCGAAATGTTAGGGCAATATGCGCGTGAGGTGTTTAGGCGGCGACGTAATTTAAGGCGTTCAGTTGATTAGTTTTTAGCCGTTCTTGTCTGTGCATTCTGTTGTGGGATTGGGGCTTAGGTGTGGGGAATGGCCACCAGTCCAGAGCTGTATGGAAGCTCAACTGGTAGTAGTCTCGGCTACGAGGTCTGACCGGAGACTTAAATCTGGTACCACGGGGAACAGGGGCCCTCGGAGCTTGCTCCGACCTGTTCTTGAGGTAGGCCCTTCGGGGAGTATCGTGGTGGCTGTGGTTAACACCTAAATGCGGGTAGAGCCTTTTGGCTCGATGTGGAGTTGCAATGCAACCGGGTGCCGGGACCCATAGAACGGCAGAGGGTTAGATAGACCTCGAACCCTACCAAGGTGGTTAGTGTGTCCATTCCACACTACCAATTGGTATCCTTAAATGCTTCGGCATTTTTGGGGCGCTGATCAACGCATTGTTTTGATCCGTTGTGCTTTTGAGCACCGTGGGTTTGGGCTGTCGCCAGCAGGAACTCACGTAAAAACCCTACACGACGATGTCCCTATCTACTCCCCCCAGCGGTGCAGGGGTTAGAATATGCCCGAGGTAAGGTATGCCTGTCGTAAAAGGCGACTAAAATCTAGGTTTGCCAGTGCCTGAGTAGTATGGATGCTCAACTGGCAGAGTCTTCGGGTTCGATGTCTTACCGGAGACCTTAACTCGGTACCACGGGGAACAGGAGCCCTCAGAGTTCGCTCTGACCTGTTCTATGGGAACGGCCCTTCGGGGAGGTTTTCGTGGTGGCTGTGGTTGAGACCTAAAGCGCGGGTAGAGCTTTAGCTCGATGTAGTGTTGCAATTAACCGGGTGTCGGGACCCAAAGAACGGCAGAGGTATGGGTAGGCCTCGAGCCCTACCAAGGTGGTCAGTGTGTCCATGCCACACTGCCAATCGGTATCCTTAAATGCTTCGGCATTTTTGGGGCGCTGATCAACGCATTGTATTGATACGTTGTGCTTTTGAGCACCGTGGGTTCGGGCTGTCGCCAGCAGGTACTCACGTTAAAAACACCAGACGATGATGTCCCTATCTACTCATTCTCAGTCTGACTGTTGAATAGTGCGGACGTCTCGTGTGTTGAGCGGTGATTTGCGATCTTTTTTGCGATTTCTTTTGCGGTTACATTCGTGTGTGAATATCGGTGCGTGATACCGTTTTTCGAGTGACGCCAATTTTTTGCGTGGCTGTACGTGTTTCGTACAGCGTAGTGATTTATTGGACGCTTGAGTGAGTGCCGTTGTGCGAGTGACGCTACTTTTGTCGTAGCTGTACCATAGCGGTACAGTGTTTACGAGTGATTGGAAGTGCCGTACGGTAGTGTTGTTGGACACTCTAGTGAGTGCCACTATACTCCGTACTATTGACACATAGTGCGTGCGTGTGAGTGCTGCTATATACATAGCGTCGGTAATTTTCCGCTAAAGTTGTTTACAACTTTTGTGGGCGTGCCGTTATTTTTTTGGCGTGGTGTTTTGCGCGTGCCGTTATTTTTCGGCGTGGTTTTTGGCGCGTGCCGTTAGTTCTCGGCGTCGGTTTAGTGTCGCGCTGTTATTTTTCGGCGTGGGTTCCTTGAGTGCGTGTACACTAGGTAGTCGTGCCGCTATATTGCCATATTTGGCAACAGTAAAAAGGGCGTCCCCTTTTGTGCGTGGGTACAGTACTGTGCCAAGGTTGAATACCTTGTGCAGGTGCTACGACCAAAGCGTGTTGTGTTTTTGCCTGCGGTCGAGCTCGGCGTTAGCTCCACCTTGGTCGACCCGTCCTTGTTCGGGGAACAGTGTTCCGTCCGGCAAGGCATTGGTGGTGGCCTTTGCCAGACCTTTGGTTGGCGCTGTGGGCTACGCCCTCGCGCTTTGCTTTGGCTCGCCGATAGGTGCAGCCGCTGTGTGCGTGCCTGTGCGGGGTTCATTCCTGCCGTACAGTATTTGCCGTCGCCCAAAAGGGACCCTATTTTTGTTGTTGCTCGGGAGGCCTTTATCCGGCGAATTCGGCAACCTAGGTGTGAGGGTCGTTGGGCTATGCCCAAACTTGACGGTATTCGGAAGAGGGCGAACACCCCTCTTCCAAGCGGTTCGGCGGTGCCTTCGTCGGCAATGGAGGAAACGACGTCCGGAGAGGAGGAGGTGATTTTGCGGTCTCCTCCTCGTATTAAGAAGAAAACCGCTGGTGGTGCAGCGGTCCCGGTGGAGAAAACGGGTAAGTCGGTTGTGAAGGTATCTGAAAAGGTACCTTCGAGTAAGTCGGGGGCGAGTGGAAGCGAGGGCGCTTCCGAAAGTGGTAAAATTGGGAGTGGGAAAAAGGGGCGGAAGGCAGGGGAAAAATTAGGTCCCGCAGGGGAGTATTTCGAGAAATTCCGCAGGAATTTGGGTGCTCCCCTGGAGAATTTGGGAACGTTCGGTGGGGGTGCCGAACAAAAGAAAGTTGGGGGGCAGTTTATGGGGCGCTTCAAGTCCATTGTGACGGCCTTTAGTGGAGCCGTCATAGACATGGACGGCGTCCCGAAAAGTGTGGTAAAGGACCTCCTTGGATACTCCTTGGAGTTTGAGGAGCTTTTTGTTGACATGGTGGCGGAGATCGCCCATCTTCGTGGGCGGTTGGAAGCCACAAAGATAACTAGGGAGGAAGCACCTCGGAGGACGGCTGGAGCTGCGCTGGCTGGTGCAGCGCTAATGCCGGCTCCTCAGGCGCCTGCGCCTGTGTTGCCTGCGTTGCCGGTGCCCAAGCCAGTTGAGACCTGGTCGGTCGTAGTGAGGGGTAAAACCCCCACTACATCCAAGGAGGTCATTAAGAAAGTGGTAAAGGAGGTAGGGCCTTCCATGGGGGTTAGGGTGCACGAGGTGCGCCCGTTGAAGGATGGAAGTGCGATTATTCGCACCCCATCAGTTGCTGAGAGGGATAACTTGGCAAAAAATGCCAAGTTTTCCGAGGTGGGGCTCGATGTGAGCATACGTCGGAAGCTGGGGCCTAGGGTTGTGGTCCAAGGGGTCCACACGGAGATCTCCCCTGACGAGTTCATGGGAGAGTTGTTCCGTTTGAACCTCAAGGAGTTCAGCCCTGGGTGCCTTGAGAAGGACGTGAGGATGATCAGCCGTCCTTGGAAGGTCAGCCCCGATGGGGTGACGAATGTTGTCCTTGAGGGAACGGACATGCTAATGTCCGCCCTCCTGGAAGCAGGTCGTTGCTACGTTAAGTGGTTTTCCTTCCGGGTACGGCCGGACCAACTGACGCCCGGCTGCTTCCGATGCATGGGTTTCGATCACAGGGTGGCAGAATGCAGAGCCAAGAAGGATGTCTGCCGGAGGTGCGGGCAGGAAGGGCACAGGAGTGCAGGTTGCGGCAATGCCCCGCATTGTCGCAACTGTGCATTTAAGGGCAAGCCAGCCGGACATTTGATGATGTCCACTGTCTGCCCGGTGTACTGTGCCATTGTTGCCCGTGCGAACGCTAGACATTGATGGTTGAACTATATCAACTGAACTGTCAGGGGTCTTATGCCGTGATGTGTGAATTGGGGGCGTGTATGTCGGAGGGGGGCTGCGGCATTGCCTTGCTCCAGGAACCATACTCCACCAATGGGGTGGTGAGAGGTCTTCCTGGGGGCTTCAGGGTCTTTACGGACCTTGGAGTCAATGCCGCAGTAGCTGTGTGTGAGCCAAGCTACTCTTGTGTAGTGGTTGACTCATCACAGTGGGGAGTATGTGTGTGTGTCGAGGGGGAATTCGGCAGAATGAATGTCGTCAGCTTGTACTGCAAGTTTGACGAGCCTCTAGAGCCCTACTTAAGATACATTGATGCGGTGCTACTACATGAGAGTAGCATTCCTGCCATCGTGTGTCTTGATGCGAATGCTACCTCCCCGATGTGGTTCAGCAAGGTATCCAGGCATAGTGCTGGATATCGGAGCCACGATCGGGGTGAGGTTATGAGCGAATGGCTTGTGGCGAATAACCTCCTCGTAGCAAACGAACCAAGCGTATGGTATACGTTTGAGGGGCCTAGAGGTGTGAGTGACATTGACGTGACGCTCATGAATGACGCAGCAGCGAGTAGGTTCGAGTGTAAATGGAGTGTTAGGGGGGGTTGGGGAATTAGTGACCATAATTTAATACAAATTATGGTTACTCCCCGTACCCCGCAGCTAGAAGGGGGGAGTCCATTGAGGCGATGGCGTACCTCGTGTACTGACTGGAACCGATATGGACATACTGTTAGGGAAGCGGTATTGGATATACCGCTTAGTGAGTTTGAGGAATTGGGGGTTGACGAGCAAATTGCTCGTCTATCTGAATGTGTCTGGGGAGTGAATGACTCAGTGTTTAGGAAAGCTAGGGCTGTGAGAATGAAAGGTGTGAAATGGTGGACTAGCGAGTTGAACTCAAAGAGGAGGTCTGTCCGGCGCTTGAGGCGGTTGTTTCAACGCGGCAGGCGGACCAATTCGGAGAATCTGTCTCAGCTCAAGTATCAATTTAGTGTAGGGATGAAAGAATATAAGAAGATGCTTGTGAGAGTCAAGGAGGAAGAGTGGAGGAGATTTGTGGGGGAAAATAGGGACGACCCTTGGGGACAGGTCTTTAGGATCTGTCGGGGTCGTCGAAATGAGATGGCTAGCTCTCTTCGCGTAGGTGATACTGTATTATCGACGTGGAGAGAGTGCGCCAATGTTTTGTTAGGCGAGTTCTTTCCCAGGGCTGAGGTTCAAGTTCCTCCTGCACAAGAGGTGCCTGTCCCTCCACTAGACGTTGGGGAGTTGGACTATGCGTTTGGCCTGGTCAGGTCTAAAAGGTCTCCAGGTTTCGATGGTTTGAACGGAGAGATGTGCAAATGCTTGTGGAAGTTCATTCCGGAATATTTGGAGGCCATTTATGATAAATGCATATGGGAGGGATATTTTCCACGCGAGTGGAAAGTTGCTAGGGTCGTCGTACTCTTGAAGTCGCCCGATAAGATCAGGAGCGATCCTCGATCTTATCGTGGTATCAGCCTCCTTCCAGTACTTGGAAAAGTGCTGGAAAGGGTTATGGTTGAGCGGCTTCAGGAGCTAACTCGGGGTGTTAGGTCGGATAGGCAGTATGGTTTCAGGAAAGGACGTAGTATAGAAGATGCGTGGATGTATGTTCAGAGTGTAGTTAGGGAAAACGTCAATAAATATGTCCTTGGCATGTTTATTGACTTCAAGGGGGCCTTTGACTACTTGCGCTGGGACCGGGTGTTACAACGGCTAGAGGAGCTTGGCTGTCCGGAAATTGCTCTATGGCGGAGTTATTTTTCGGACAGAAAAGCATCTATTGTAGGAGTGGGCGGGAGTGTGGAGATTGGGGTGGCTCGAGGCTGTCCGCAGGGATCCATCTGTGGTCCCTTCATTTGGAACCTCATGATGGACTCCCTGCTTCGGCAGTTAGAGCCACTTTGTAAACACTGTGCGTATGCGGACGACCTTCTCATTTTGGTTGAGGGTCGTTCGCGTGAGGAACTGGAGCGAGTGGGGGGCAGCTCCTTACATTGACCCACAATTGGGGGGTAGATGTGGGAGTGGATATATCGATGGACAAAACGGTGACAATGCTGCTTAAGGGCAGATTGTCCCCGAGTCGTCCACCGATTGTCCGTTTGAATGGGGTTTTGATTAGGTATGTGACGCAAGTCAAATACCTGGGGGTAACTATGAGTGAAAGGATGTGTTTTACTCCACACTTAGTGTTGTTGAGGGAGCGGCTGCAGGCAATTGTTGGGCAAGTGCGTCGCGTAGTCAGATTTGACTGGGGTCTTAGCCGACGCGCGGTTCGTACCGTATATCGGGGCCTATTTGTGGCCTGTGCCACTTATGGTGCCGCTATATGGTACGAATGGGCTTTGAAGTCGGTTGGCAAACGTCATCTGATGGCGTGCCAGCGCATTATGTTGCTTGCCTGCTTGCCTGTATGCCGTACAGTGAGTACGGATGCGTTGCAGGTGTTGTTAGGTGCGCCTCCTCTTGACCTGTTAGTCGTGCAACGGGCGGTTGCCTTCAGGTTGAGAAGGAGGCTTTGTATGCCGCTGCGTGTTGGATGGTTATCCGACGGTGATGTAGGAAGGGGGTTTTTAGAGTGTAAAAGGTTGTTGAATGAATGTATGCTTCGTGGGTGGCAAAACCGTTGGGACAATAGTTCCAAAGGTCGCGTGACATACGAGTACATTCGGAATGTTTCCTTTGTCGGGGAAAATCCAGATTTTGGATTTTCCCTCAGCCTAGGATTCCTCCTTACTGGACATGGGCCTCTTAATGCATATTTGCATGAGAGGCGCTTGTCCACAAGTGAGGAATGTGTTTGTGGGTCGGCAAGAGAGGACTGGGTGCACGTCCTCTGTGAATGCCCGATGTACTCAGACATTAGG
>NW_026530029.1:952500-955000 GCF_028408465.1 Anastrepha ludens
AAATAGAGATGAAAAGATGATATAATTATTTATTAAATTGTGTGAGAAGATAAAAAATATTTTAAAACAACCTCAACTCATATGGGATTACCCCCTGAATTTAAGCATATTAATGAGGGGAGGAAAAGAAACTAACAAGGATTTTCTTAGTAGCGGCGAGCGAAAAGAAAATAGTTCAGCACTAAGTCACTTTGTCTATATGTCAAATGTGAGATGCAGTGTATGGAATATCTTAATATCTAGTATGAGAAATTAACGATTTAAGTCCTTCTTAAATGAGGCCATTTACCCATAGAGGGTGCCAGGCCCGTATAACGTTAATGATTACTAGAAAGATATTTCCAAAGAGTCGTGTTGCTTGATAGTGCAGCACTAAGTGGGTGGTAAACTCCATCTAAAACTAAATATAACCATGAGACCGATAGTAAACAAGTACCGTGAGGGAAAGTTGAAAAGAACTCTGAATAGAGAGTTAAATAGTACGTGAAACTGCTTAGAGGTTAAGCCCGATGAACCTGAATATCCATTATGAAAAATTCATCATTAAATAATTAAAAATAATGTGCATTTTTTTCATATAAGGACATTGTAATCTATTAACATAATAAAGTATTTATCAAAAGATCATTGGTGATATTAAGTTTATTTAAATTAATTTGCTTTTTAAGCATATTAACATAGAATAAATACTAATGATTTGATAAAGTGTTGATAGATTTTATTATATATAATGCTAAAATTCATTTTTTGAATTTTACAAAAAATTTAATATCTATGATATTAATATTTATTTGTATGCATTTATATGATTAACAATGCGAAAGATTCAGGATACCTTCGGGACCCGTCTTGAAACACGGACCAAGGAGTCTAACATATGTGCAAGTCATTGAGTTATATTAAACTTAATGGCATAATTAACTTAACTTAAAAATATAATGGGATTAATTTTTAGTCTATTTTCTTAAATAGTCAATTAATTCAATCCCGGGGCGTTCCATATAGTTATGTATAATGATAATTTATTGTTATTTATACCTCTAACTGGAGCGTACCTTGAGCATATATGCTGTGACCCGAAAGATGGTGAACTATACTTGATCAGGTTGAAGTCAGGGGAAACCCTGATGGAAGACCGAAACAGTTCTGACGTGCAAATCGATTGTCAGAATTGAGTATAGGGGCGAAAGACCAATCGAACCATCTAGTAGCTGGTTCCCTCCGAAGTTTCCCTCAGGATAGCTGGTGCATTTAAAAATTATATAAAATAATCTTATCTGGTAAAGCGAATGATTAGAGGCCTTAGGGTCGAAACGATTTTAACCTATTCTCAAACTTTAAATGGGTAAGAACCTCACCTTTCTTGATATGAAGGTTGAGGTTATGATATAATGTGCCCAGTGGGCCACTTTTGGTAAGCAGAACTGGCGCTGTGGGATGAACCAAACGTAATGTTACGGTGCCTAAATTAACAACTCATGCAGATACCATGAAAGGCGTTGGTTGCTTAAAACAGCAGGACGGTGGACATGGAAGTCGTAATCCGCTAAGGAGTGTGTAACAACTCACCTGCCGAAGCAACTAGCCCTTAAAATGGATGGCGCTTAAGTTGTATACCTATACATTACCGCTAAAGTAGATGATTTATAAAACAATTTCGATTGATTTATAAATTTTGAAACTTTAGTGAGTAGGAGGGTACAATAGTGTGCTTAGAAGTGTTTGGCGTAAGCCTGCATGGAGCCGCTATTGGTACAGATCTTGGTGGTAGTAGCAAATAATCGAATGAGACCTTGGAGGACTGAAGTGGAGAAGGGTTTCGTGTGAACAGTGGTTGATCACGAGTTAGTCGGTCCTAAGTTCAAGGCGAAAGCCGAAAATTTTCAAGTTTTTAATAAAAAAATATTAATAAAATTTATATATATATATTAAAAAATAATTAAATACTTGAATTATTTTGAACGAAAGGGAATACGGTTCCAATTCCGTAACCTGTTGAGTATCCGTTTGTTATTAAAAATGGGCCTTGTGCTCATCCTGGCAACAGGAACGACCATAAAGAAGCCGTCGAGAGATATCGGAAGAGTTTTCTTTTCTGTTTTATAGTCGTACTACCATGGAAGTCTTTCGAAGAGAGATATGGTAGATGGACTAGAAGAGCATGACATTTACTGTTGTGTCGATATTTTCTCCTCGGACCTTGAAAATTTATGGTGGGGTCACGCAAACTTCTCAACAGGCCGTACCAATATCCGCAGCTGGTCTCCAAGGTGAAGAGTCTCTAGTCGATAGAATAATGTAGGTAAGGGAAGTCGGCAAATTAGATCCGTAACTTCGGGATAAGGATTGGCTCTGAAGATTGAGATAGTCGGGCTTGATTGGGAAGCAATACCATGGTTTATGTACTCGTTCTGGGTAAATAGAGAATTACGATTCTTGTTCCCCGGATAGTAGTTACGTAGCCAATTGTGGAACTTTCTTGCTAAAATTTTTAAGGAAT
>NW_026530029.1:960000-975000 GCF_028408465.1 Anastrepha ludens
GTTTCGTACAGCGTAGTGATTTATTGGACGCTTGAGTGAGTGCCGTTGTGCGAGTGACGCTACTTTTGTCGTAGCTGTACCATAGCGGTACAGTGTTTACGAGTGATTGGAAGTGCCGTACGGTAGTGTTGTTGGACACTCTAGTGAGTGCCACTATACTCCGTACTATTGACACATAGTGCGTGCGTGTGAGTGCTGCTATATACATAGCGTCGGTAATTTTCCGCTAAAGTTGTTTACAACTTTTGTGGGCGTGCCGTTATTTTTTTGGCGTGGTGTTTTGCGCGTGCCGTTATTTTTCGGCGTGGTTTTTGGCGCGTGCCGTTAGTTCTCGGCGTCGGTTTAGTGTCGCGCTGTTATTTTTCGGCGTGGGTTCCTTGAGTGCGTGTACACTAGGTAGTCGTGCCGCTATATTGCCATATTTGGCAACGGTAAAAAGGGCGTCCCCTTTTGTGCGTGGGTTGAGTACTGCGCTAAGGTTGAATACCTTGTGCAGGTGCTGCAAACAGAGCGTGCTGCGTTTTTGCCTGAGGTCGAGCTCGGCGTTAGCTCCACCTTGGTCGACCCGTCCTTGTTCGGGGAACAGTGTTCCGTCCGGCAAGGCATTGGTGGTGGCCTTTGCCAGACCTTTGGTTGGCGCTGTGGGCTACGCCCTCGCGCTTTGCTTTGGCTCGCCGATAGGTGCAGCCGCTGTGTGCGTGCCTGTGCGGGGTTCATTCCTGCCGTACAGTATTTGCCGTCGCCCAAAAGGGACCCAATTTTTGTTGTTGCTCGGGAGGCCTTTTACCGGCGAATTCGGCAACCTTAGTGGTGGAGCTTTGGGCTATGCCCAAATTAGAAGGCTTGAGGAAGAGGGCGAACACCCCTCTTCCAAGCGGTTCGGCGGTGCCATCGTCGGCAATGGACGAGACGACGTCCGGAGAGGAGGAGGTGATTTTGCGGTCTCCTCCCCGTACTAAGAAGAAGACCGCTGCAGGTGCCGCGGTCCCGGTGGGTAAGTCGATTTTGAAGGTATCGAGTAAGTCGGGGGCGAGTGGAAGCGAGGGCGCTTCCGAAAGTGGAAAGATTGGGAGTGGGAGCAAGGGGCGGAAGACGGGGGAGAAATTAGGTCCAGCAGGGAAGCGGTTGGAGAAAATCCGCGGGGAATTGGGTGCTTCCCTGGAAGGTTTGGGTACGTTCGGTGGAGATGCCGAACGCAAGAAAGTTGGGGGCGAATTTATGGGGCGCTTCAAGTCCATTGCGACGGCCTTTAGTGGTGCCGTCATAGACATGGACGGCGTCCCGAAAAGTGTGGCAAAAGACCTCCTAGGATACTCCTTGGAGTTTGAGGAGCTTTTTGTGGAGATGGTGGCGGAGATCGCCCATCTTCGTGGGCGGTTGGAAGCCACAAAGGTAAATAGGGAGGAAGCACCTCGGAGGACGGCTGGAGCTGCGCTGGCTGGTACAGCGATGATGCCGGCACCTCAGGCGCCTGCGCCTGTGTTGCCTGCGTTGCCGGTGCCCAAGCCAGTTGAGACCTGGTCGGTCGTAGTGAGGGGTAAAACCCCCACTACGTCCAAAGAGGTGATTAAAAAAGTGGTAAAGGAGGTAGGGCCTTCCATGGGGGTAAGGGTGCACGAGGTGCGCCCGTTGAAGGATGGAGGTGCGATTATTCGCACCCCATCAGTTGCTGAGAGGGATAACTTGGCGAAAAATGCCAAGTTTTCCGAGGTGGGGCTCGATGTGAGCATACGTCGGAAGCTGGGGCCCAGGGTTGTGGTCCAAGGGGTCCACACGGAGATCTCCTCTGACGAGTTCATGGGAGAGTTGTTCCGTTTGAACCTCAAGGAGTTCAGCCCTGGGTGCCTTGAGAAGGACGTGAGGATGATCAGCCGTCCTTGGAAGGTCAGCCCCGATGGGGTGACGAATGTTGTCCTTGAGGGAACGGACATGCTAATGTCCGCCCTCCTGGAAGCAGGTCGTTGCTACGTTAAGTGGTTTTCCTTCCGGGTACGGCCGGACCAACTGACGCCCGGCTGCTTCCGATGCATGGGTTTCGATCACAGGGTGGCAGAATGCAGAGCCAAGAAGGATGTCTGCCGAAGGTGCGGGCAGGAAGGGCACAGGAGTGCAGGTTGCGGCAATGCCCCGCATTGTCGCAACTGTGCATTTAAGGGCAAGCCAGCCGGACATTTGATGATGTCCACTGTCTGCCCGGTGTACTGTGCCATTGTTGCCCGTGCGAACGCTAGACATTGATGGTTGAACTATATCAACTGAACTGTCAGGGGTCTTATGCCGTGATGTGTGAATTGGGGGCGTGTATGTCGGAGGGGGGCTGCGGCATTGCTTTGCTCCAGGAACCATACTCCACCAATGGGGTGGTGAGAGGTCTTCCTGGGGGCTTCAGGGTCTTTACGGACCTTGGAGTCAATGCCGCAGTAGCTGTGTGTGAGCCAAGCTACTCTTGTGTAGTAGTTGACTCATCACAGTGGGGAGTATGTGTGTGTGTCGAGGGGGAATTCGGCAGAATGAATGTCGTCAGCTTGTACTGCAAGTTTGACGAGCCTCTAGAGCCCTACTTAAGATACATTGATGCGGTGCTACTACATGAGAGTAGTATTCCTGCCATCGTGTGTCTTGATGCGAATGCTACCTCCCCGATGTGGTTCAGCAAGGTATCCAGGCATAGTGCTGGATATCGGAGCCACGATCGGGGTGAGGTTATGAGCGAATGGCTTGTGGCGAATAACCTCCTCGTAGCAAACGAACCAAGCGTATGGTATACGTTTGAGGGGCCTAGAGGTGTGAGTGACATTGACGTGACGCTCATGAATGACGCAGCAGCGAGTAGGTTCGAGTGTAAATGGAGTGTTAGGGGGGGTTGGGGAATTAGTGACCATAATTTAATACAAATTATGGTTACTCCCCGTACCCCGCAGCTAGAAGGGGGGAGTCCATTGAGGCGATGGCGTACCTCGTGTACTGACTGGAACCGATATGGACATACTGTTAGGGAAGCGGTATTGGATATACCGCTTAGTGAGTTTGAGGAATTGGGGGTTGACGAGCAAATTGCTCGTCTATCTGAATGTGTCTGGGGAGTGAATGACTCAGTGTTTAGGAAAGCTAGGGCTGTGAGAATGAAAGGTGTGAAATGGTGGACTAGCGAGTTGAACTCAAAGAGGAGGTCTGTCCGGCGCTTGAGGCGGTTGTTTCAACGCGGCAGGCGGACCAATTCGGAGAATCTGTCTCAGCTCAAGTATCAATTTAGTGTAGGGATGAAAGAGTATAAGAAGATGCTTGTGAGAGTCAAGGAGGAAGAGTGGAGGAGATTTGTGGGGGAAAATAGGGACGACCCTTGGGGACAGGTCTTTAGGATCTGTCGGGGTCGTCGAAATGAGATGGCTAGCTCTCTTCGCGTAGGTGATACTGTATTATCGACGTGGAGAGAGTGCGCCAATGTTTTGTTAGGCGAGTTCTTTCCCAGGGCTGAGGTTCAAGTTCCTCCTGCACAAGAGGTGCCTGTCCCTCCACTAGACGTTGGGGAGTTGGATTATGCATTTGGCCTGGTCAGGTCTAAAAGGTCTCCAGGTTTCGATGGTTTGAACGGAGAGATGTGCAAATGCTTGTGGAAGTTCATTCCGGAATATTTGGTGGCCATTTATGATAAATGCATATGGGAGGGATATTTTCCACGCGAGTGGAAAGTTGCTAGGGTCGTTGTACTCTTGAAGTCGCCCGATAAGATCAGGAGCGATCCTCGATCTTATCGTGGTATCAGCCTCCTTCCAGTACTTGGAAAAGTGCTGGAAAGGGTTATGGTTGAGCGGCTTCAGGAGCTAACTCGGGGTGTTAGGTCGGATAGGCAGTATGGTTTTAGGAAAGGACGTAGTGTAGAAGATGCGTGGATGTATGTTCAGAGTGTAGTTAGGGAAAACGCCAGTAAATATGTCCTTGGCATATTTATTGACTTTAAGGGGGCATTTGATTACTTGCGCTGGGACCGGGTGTTACAACGGCTAGAGGAGCTTGGCTGTCCGGAAATTGCTCTATGGCGGAGTTATTTTTCGGACAGAAAAGCATCTATTGTAGGAGTGGGCGGGAGTGTGGAGATTGGGGTGGCTCGAGGCTGTCCGCAGGGATCCATCTGTGGTCCCTTCATTTGGAACCTCATGATGGACTCCCTGCTTCGGCAGTTAGAGCCACTTTGTAAACACTGTGCGTATGCGGACGACCTTCTCATTTTGGTTGAGGGTCGTTCGCGTGAGGAACTGGAGCGAGTGGGGGGGCAGCTCCTTACATTGACCCACAATTGGGGGGTAGATGTGGGAGTGGATATATCGATGGACAAAACGGTGACAATGCTGCTTAAGGGCAGATTGTCCCCGAGTCGTCCACCGATTGTCCGTTTGAATGGGGTAGGGATTAGGTATGTGACGCAAGTCAAATACCTGGGGGTAACTATGAGTGAAAGGATGTGTTTTACTCCACACTTAGTGTTGTTGAGGGAGCGGCTGCAGGCAATTGTTGGGCAAGTGCGTCGCGTAGTCAGATTTGACTGGGGTCTTAGCCGACGCGCGGTTCGTACCGTATATCGGGGCCTATTTGTGGCCTGTGCCACTTATGGTGCCGCTATATGGTACGAATGGGCTTTGAAGTCGGTTGGCAAACGTCATCTGATGGCGTGCCAGCGCATTATGTTGCTTGCCTGCTTGCCTGTATGCCGTACAGTGAGTACGGATGCGTTGCAGGTGTTGTTAGGTGCGCCTCCTCTTGACCTGTTAGTCGTGCAACGGGCGGTTGCCTTCAGGTTGAGAAGGAGGCTTTGTATGCCGCTGCGTGTTGGATGGTTATCCGACGGTGATGTAGGAAGGGGGTTTTTAGAGTGTAAAAGGTTGTTGAATGAATGTATGCTTCGTGGGTGGCAAAACCGTTGGGACAATAGTTCCAAAGGTCGCGTGACATACGAGTACATTCGGGATGTTTCCTTTGTCGGGGAAAATCCAGATTTTGGATTTTCCCTCAGCCTAGGATTCCTCCTTACTGGACATGGGCCTCTTAATGCGTATTTGCATGAGAGGCGCTTGTCCACAAGTGAGGAATGTGTTTGTGGGTCGGCAAGAGAGGACTGGGTGCACGTCCTCTGTGAATGCCCGATGTACTCAGACATTAGGAATCTTGCGGGTGTGGGGATTAGTTGGACTGATGGACGGTATGATGTGAGTGGTGTGATTGCCAACCGTCGGAATGTCGAAATGTTAGGGCAATATGCGCGTGAGGTGTTTAGGCGGCGACGTAATTTAAGGCGTTCAGTTGATTAGTTTTTAGCCGTTCTTGTCTGTGCATTCTGTTGTGGGATTGGGGCTTAGGTGTGGGGAATGGCCACCAGTCCAGAGCTGTATGGAAGCTCAACTGGTAGTAGTCTCGGCTACGAGGTCTGACCGGAGACTTAAATCTGGTACCACGGGGAACAGGGGCCCTCGGAGCTTGCTCCGACCTGTTCTTGAGGTAGGCCCTTCGGGGAGTATCGTGGTGGCTGTGGTTAACACCTAAATGCGGGTAGAGCCTTTTGGCTCGATGTGGAGTTGCAATGCAACCGGGTGCCGGGACCCATAGAACGGCAGAGGGTTAGATAGACCTCGAACCCTACCAAGGTGGTTAGTGTGTCCATTCCACACTACCAATTGGTATCCTTAAATGCTTCGGCATTTTTGGGGCGCTGATCAACGCATTGTTTTGATCCGTTGTGCTTTTGAGCACCGTGGGTTTGGGCTGTCGCCAGCAGGAACTCACGTAAAAACCCTACACGACGATGTCCCTATCTACTCATTCTCAGTCTGACTGTTGAATAGTGCGGACGTGTCGTGTGCTAAGCGGTGACCTGCGATTTTTTGCGATTTGCTTGTTGTTACATTCGTGTGTGAATACCGGTGCGTGATACCGTTTTTCGAGTGACGCCAATTTTTTGCGTGGCTGTACGTGTTTCGTACAGCGTAGTGATTTATTGGACGCTTGAGTGAGTGCCGTTGTGCGAGTGACGCTACTTTTGTCGTAGCTGTACCATAGCGGTACAGTGTTTACGAGTGATTGGAAGTGCCGTACGGTAGTGTTGTTGGACACTCTAGTGAGTGCCACTATACTCCGTACTATTGACACATAGTGCGTGCGTGTGAGTGCTGCTATATACATAGCGTCGGTAATTTTCCGCTAAAGTTGTTTACAACTTTTGTGGGCGTGCCGTTATTTTTTTGGCGTGGTGTTTTGCGCGTGCCGTTATTTTTCGGCGTGGTTTTTGGCGCGTGCCGTTAGTTCTCGGCGTCGGTTTAGTGTCGCGCTGTTATTTTTCGGCGTGGGTTTGAGTGCGTGTACACTAGGTAGTCGTGCCGCTATATTGCCATATTTGGCAATAGTAAAAAGGGCGTCCCCTTTTGTGCGTGGGTACAGTACTGTGCCAAGGTTGAATACCTTGTGCAGGTGCTACGACCAAAGCGTGTTGTGTTTTTGCCTGAGGTCGAGCTCGGCGTTAGCTCCACCTTGGTCGACCCGTCCTTGTTCGGGGAACAGTGTTCCGTCCGGCAAGGCATTGGTGGTGGCCTTTGCCAGACCTTTGGTTGGCGCTGTGGGCTACGCCCTCGCGCTTTGCTTTGGCTCGCCGATAGGTGCAGCCGCTGTGTGCGTGCCTGTGCGGGGTTCATTCCTGCCGTACAGTATTTGCCGTCGCCCAAAAGGGACCCTATTTTTGTTGTTGCTCGGGAGGCCTTTATCCGGCGAATTCGGCAACCTAGGTGTGAGGGTCGTTGGGCTATGCCCAAACTTGACGGTATTCGGAATAGGGCGAACACCCCTCTTCCAAGCGGTTCGGCGGTGCCTTCGTCGGCAATGGAGGAAACGACGTCCGGAGAGGAGGAGGTGATTTTGCGGTCTCCTCCTCGTATTAAGAAGAAAACCGCTGGTGGTGCAGCGGTCCCGGTGGAGAAAACGGGTAAGTCGGTTGTGAAGGTATCTGAAAAGGTACCTTCAAGTAAGTCGGGGGCGAGTGGAAGCGAGGGCGCTTCCGAAAGTGGTAAAATTGGGAGTGGGAAAAAGGGGCGGAAGGCAGGGGAAAAATTAGGTCCCGCAGGGGAGTATTTCGAGAAATTCCGCAGGAATTTGGGTGCTCCCCTGGAGAATTTGGGAACGTTCGGTGGGGGCGCCGAACAAAAGAAAGTTGGGGGGCAGTTTATGGGGCGCTTCAAGTCCATTGTGACGGCCTTTAGTGGAGCCGTCATAGACATGGACGGCGTCCCGAAAAGTGTGGTAAAGGACCTCCTTGGATACTCCTTGGAGTTTGAGGAGCTTTTTGTTGACATGGTGGCGGAGATCGCCCATCTTCGTGGGCGGTTGGAAGCCACAAAGATAACTAGGGAGGAAGCACCTCGGAGGACGGCTGGAGCTGCGCTGGCTGGTGCAGCGCTAATGCCGGCACCTCAGGCGCCTGCGCCTGTGTTGCCTGCGTTGCCGGTGCCCAAGCCAGTTGAGACCTGGTCGGTCGTAGTGAGGGGTAAAACCCCCACTACATCCAAGGAGGTCATTAAGAAAGTGGTAAAGGAGGTAGGGCCTTCCATGGGGGTTAGGGTGCACGAGGTGCGCCCGTTGAAGGATGGAGGTGCGATTATTCGCACCCCATCAGTTGCTGAGAGGGATAACTTGGCAAAAAATGCCAAGTTTTCCGAGGTGGGGCTCGATGTGAGCGTACGTCGGAAGCTGGGGCCTAGGGTTGTGGTCCAGGGGGTCCACACGGAGATCTCCCCTGACGAGTTCATGGGAGAGTTGTTCCGTTTGAACCTCAAGGAGTTCAGCCCTGGGTGCCTTGAGAAGGACGTGAGGATGGTCAGCCGTCCTTGGAAGGTCAGCCCTGATGGGGTGACGAACGTGGTCCTTGAGGGTACGGACATGTTAATGTCCGCCCTCCTGGAAGCGGGTCGTTGCTACATAAAGTGGTTTTCCTTCCGGGTACGGCCGGACCAACTGACGCCCGGCTGCTTCCGATGCATGGGCTTTGATCACAGGGTGGCAGAGTGCAGAGCCAAGAAGGATGTCTGCCGAAGGTGCGGGCAAGAAGGACACAGGAGTGCAGGTTGTGGCAATGCCCCGCATTGTCGCAACTGTGCATTTAAGGGCAAGCCAGCCGGACATCTGATGATGTCCACTGTCTGCCCGGTGTACTGTGCCATTGTTGCCCGTGCGCTCGCTAGACATTGATGGTTGAACTATATCAACTGAACTGTCAGGGGTCTTATGCCGTGATGTGTGAATTGGGGGCGTGTATGTCGGAGGGGGGCTGCGGCATTGCTTTGCTCCAGGAACCATACTCCACCAATGGGGTGGTGAGAGGTCTTCCTGGGGGCTTCAGGGTCTTTACGGACCTTGGAGTCAATGCCGCAGTAGCTGTGTGTGAGCCAAGCTACTCTTGTGTAGTAGTTGACTCATCACAGTGGGGAGTATGTGTGTGTGTCGAGGGGGAATTCGGCAGAATGAATGTCGTCAGCTTGTACTGCAAGTTTGACGAGCCTCTAGAGCCCTACTTAAGATACATTGATGCGGTGCTACTACATGAGAGTAGCATTCCTGCCATCGTGTGTCTTGATGCGAATGCTACCTCCCCGATGTGGTTCAGCAAGGTATCCAGGCATAGTGCTGGATATCGGAGCCACGATCGGGGTAAGGTTATGAGCGAATGGCTTGTGGCGAATAACCTCCTCGTAGCAAACGAACCAAGCGTATGGTATACGTTTGAGGGGCCTAGAGGTGTGAGTGACATTGACGTGACGCTCATGAATGACGCAGCAGCGAGTAGGTTCGAGTGTAAATGGAGTGTTAGGGGGGGTTGGGGAATTAGTGACCATAATTTAATACAAATTATGGTTACTCCCCGTACCCCGCAGTTAGAAGGGGGGAGTCCATTGAGGCGATGGCGTACCTCGTGTACTGACTGGAACCGATATGGACATACTGTTAGGGAAGCGGTATTAGGTATACCGCTTAGTGAGTTTGAGGAATTGGGGGTTGACGAGCAAATTGCTCGTCTATCTGAATGTGTCTGGGGAGTGAATGACTCAGTGTTTAGGAAAGCTAGGGCTGTGAGAATGAAAGGTGTGAAATGGTGGACTAGCGAGTTGAACTCAAAGAGGAGGTCTGTCCGGCGCTTGAGGCGGTTGTTTCAACGCGGCAGGCGGACCAATTCGGAGAATCTGTCTCAGCTCAAGTATCAATTTAGTGTAGGGATGAAAGAGTATAAGAAGATGCTTGTGAGAGTCAAGGAGGAAGAGTGGAGGAGATTTGTGGGTGAAAATAGGGACGACCCTTGGGGACAGGTCTTTAGGATCTGTCGGGGTCGTCGAAATGAGATGGCTAGCTCTCTTCGCGTAGGTGATACTGTATTATCGACGTGGAGAGAGTGCGCCAATGTTTTGTTAGGCGAGTTCTTTCCCAGGGCTGAGGTTCAAGTTCCTCCTGCACAAGAGGTGCCTGTCCCTCCACTAGACGTTGGGGAGTTGGACTATGCATTTGGCCTGGTCAGGTCTAAAAGGTCTCCAGGTTTCGATGGTTTGAACGGAGAGATGTGCAAATGCTTGTGGAAGTTCATTCCGGAATATTTGGTGGCCATTTATGATAAATGCATATGGGAGGGATATTTTCCACGCGAGTGGAAAGTTGCTAGGGTCGTTGTACTCTTGAAGTCGCCCGATAAGATCAGGAGCGATCCTCGATCTTATCGTGGTATCAGCCTCCTTCCAGTACTTGGAAAAGTGCTGGAAAGGGTTATGGTTGAGCGGCTTCAGGAGCTAACTCGGGGTGTTAGGTCGGATAGGCAGTATGGTTTCAGGAAAGGACGTAGTATAGAAGATGCGTGGATGTATGTTCAGAGTGTAGTTAGGGAAAACGTCAATAAATATGTCCTTGGCATGTTTATTGACTTCAAGGAGGCCTTTGACTACTTGCGCTGGGACCGGGTGTTACAACGGCTAGAGGAGCTTGGCTGTCCGGAAATTGCTCTATGGCGGAGTTATTTTTCGGACAGAAAAGCATCTATTGTAGGAGTGGGCGGGAGTGTGGAGATTGGGGTGGCTCGAGGCTGTCCGCAGGGATCCATCTGTGGTCCCTTCATTTGGAACCTCATGATGGACTCCCTGCTTCGGCAGTTAGAGCCACTTTGTAAACACTGTGCGTATGCGGACGACCTTCTCATTTTGGTTGAGGGTCGTTCGCGTGAGGAACTGGAGCGAGTGGGGGGGCAGCTCCTTACATTGACCCACAATTGGGGGGTAGATGTGGGAGTGGATATATCGATGGACAAAACGGTGACAATGCTGCTTAAGGGCAGATTGTCCCCGAGTCGTCCACCGATTGTCCGTTTGAATGGGGTAGGGATTAGGTATGTGACGCAAGTCAAATACCTGGGGGTAACTATGAGTGAAAGGATGTGTTTTACTCCACACTTAGTGTTGTTGAGGGAGCGGCTGCAGGCAATTGTTGGGCAAGTGCGTCGCGTAGTCAGATTTGACTGGGGTCTTAGCCGACGCGCGGTTCGTACCGTATATCGGGGCCTATTTGTGGCCTGTGCCACTTATGGTGCCGCTATATGGTACGAATGGGCTTTAAAGTCGGTTGGCAAACGTCATCTGATGGCGTGCCAGCGCATTATGTTGCTTGCCTGCTTGCCTGTATGCCGTACAGTGAGTACGGATGCGTTGCAGGTGTTGTTAGGTGCGCCTCCTCTTGACCTGTTAGTCGTGCAACGGGAGGTTGCCTTCAGGTTGAGAAGGAGGCTTTGTATGCCGCTGCGTGTTGGATGGTTATCCGACGGTGATGTAGGAAGGGGGTTTTTAGAGTGTAAAAGGTTGTTGAATGAATGTATGCTTCGTGGGTGGCAAAACCGTTGGGACAATAGTTCCAACGGTCGCGTGACTTACGAGTACATTCGGGATGTTTCCTTTGTCGGGGAAAATCCAGATTTTGGATTTTCCCTCAGCCTAGGATTCCTCCTTACTGGACATGGGCCTCTTAATGCATATTTGCATGAGAGGCGCTTGTCCACAAGTGAGGAATGTGTTTGTGGGTCGGCAAGAGAGGACTGGGTGCACGTCCTCTGTGAATGCCCGATGTACTCAGACATTAGGAATCTTGCGGGTGTGGGGATTAGTTGGACTGATGGACGGTATGATGTGAGTGGTGTGATTGCCAACCGTCGGAATGTCGAAATGTTAGGGCAATATGCGCGTGAGGTGTTTAGGCGGCGACGTAATTTAAGGCGTTCAGTTGATTAGTTTTTAGCCGTTCTTGTCTGTGCATTCTGTTGTGGGATTGGGGCTTAGGTGTGGGGAATGGCCACCAGTCCAGAGCTGTATGGAAGCTCAACTGGTAGTAGTCTCGGCTACGAGGTCTGACCGGAGACTTAAATCTGGTACCACGGGGAACAGGGGCCCTCGGAGCTTGCTCCGACCTGTTCTTGAGGTAGGCCCTTCGGGGAGTATCGTGGTGGCTGTGGTTAACACCTAAATGCGGGTAGAGCCTTTTGGCTCGATGTGGAGTTGCAATGCAACCGGGTGCCGGGACCCATAGAACGGCAGAGGGTTAGATAGACCTCGAACCCTACCAAGGTGGTTAGTGTGTCCATTCCACACTACCAATTGGTATCCTTAAATGCTTCGGCATTTTTGGGGCGCTGATCAACGCATTGTTTTGATCCGTTGTGCTTTGAGCACCGTGGGTTTGGGCTGTCGCCAGCAGGAACTCACGTAAAAACCCTACACGACGATGTCCCTATCTACTAGTGTTCCGTCCGGCAAGGCATTGGTGGTGGCCTTTGCCAGACCTTTGGTTGGCGCTGTGGGCTACGCCCTCGCGCTTTGCTTTGGCTCGCCGATAGGTGCAGCCGCTGTGTGCGTGCCTGTGCGGGGTTCATTCCTGCCGTACAGTATTTGCCGTCGCCCAAAAGGGACCCTATTTTTGTTGTTGCTCGGGAGGCCTTTATCCGGCGAATTCGGCAACCTAGGTGTGAGGGTCGTTGGGCTATGCCCAAACTTGACGGTATTCGGAATAGGGCGAACACCCCTCTTCCAAGCGGTTCGGCGGTGCCTTCGTCGGCAATGGAGGAAACGACGTCCGGAGAGGAGGAGGTGATTTTGCGGTCTCCTCCTCGTATTAAGAAGAAAACCGCTGGTGGTGCAGCGGTCCCGGTGGAGAAAACGGGTAAGTCGGTTGTGAAGGTATCTGAAAAGGTACCTTCAAGTAAGTCGGGGGCGAGTGGAAGCGAGGGCGCTTCCGAAAGTGGTAAAATTGGGAGTGGGAAAAAGGGGCGGAAGGCAGGGGAAAAATTAGGTCCCGCAGGGGAGTATTTCGAGAAATTCCGCAGGAATTTGGGTGCTCCCCTGGAGAATTTGGGAACGTTCGGTGGGGGCGCCGAACAAAAGAAAGTTGGGGGGCAGTTTATGGGGCGCTTCAAGTCCATTGTGACGGCCTTTAGTGGAGCCGTCATAGACATGGACGGCGTCCCGAAAAGTGTGGTAAAGGACCTCCTTGGATACTCCTTGGAGTTTGAGGAGCTTTTTGTTGACATGGTGGCGGAGATCGCCCATCTTCGTGGGCGGTTGGAAGCCACAAAGATAACTAGGGAGGAAGCACCTCGGAGGACGGCTGGAGCTGCGCTGGCTGGTGCAGCGCTAATGCCGGCACCTCAGGCGCCTGCGCCTGTGTTGCCTGCGTTGCCGGTGCCCAAGCCAGTTGAGACCTGGTCGGTCGTAGTGAGGGGTAAAACCCCCACTACATCCAAGGAGGTCATTAAGAAAGTGGTAAAGGAGGTAGGGCCTTCCATGGGGGTTAGGGTGCACGAGGTGCGCCCGTTGAAGGATGGAGGTGCGATTATTCGCACCCCATCAGTTGCTGAGAGGGATAACTTGGCAAAAAATGCCAAGTTTTCCGAGGTGGGGCTCGATGTGAGCGTACGTCGGAAGCTGGGGCCTAGGGTTGTGGTCCAGGGGGTCCACACGGAGATCTCCCCTGACGAGTTCATGGGAGAGTTGTTCCGTTTGAACCTCAAGGAGTTCAGCCCTGGGTGCCTTGAGAAGGACGTGAGGATGGTCAGCCGTCCTTGGAAGGTCAGCCCTGATGGGGTGACGAACGTGGTCCTTGAGGGTACGGACATGTTAATGTCCGCCCTCCTGGAAGCGGGTCGTTGCTACATAAAGTGGTTTTCCTTCCGGGTACGGCCGGACCAACTGACGCCCGGCTGCTTCCGATGCATGGGCTTTGATCACAGGGTGGCAGAGTGCAGAGCCAAGAAGGATGTCTGCCGAAGGTGCGGGCAAGAAGGACACAGGAGTGCAGGTTGTGGCAATGCCCCGCATTGTCGCAACTGTGCATTTAAGGGCAAGCCAGCCGGACATCTGATGATGTCCACTGTCTGCCCGGTGTACTGTGCCATTGTTGCCCGTGCGCTCGCTAGACATTGATGGTTGAACTATATCAACTGAACTGTCAGGGGTCTTATGCCGTGATGTGTGAATTGGGGGCGTGTATGTCGGAGGGGGGCTGCGGCATTGCTTTGCTCCAGGAACCATACTCCACCAATGGGGTGGTGAGAGGTCTTCCTGGGGGCTTCAGGGTCTTTACGGACCTTGGAGTCAATGCCGCAGTAGCTGTGTGTGAGCCAAGCTACTCTTGTGTAGTAGTTGACTCATCACAGTGGGGAGTATGTGTGTGTGTCGAGGGGGAATTCGGCAGAATGAATGTCGTCAGCTTGTACTGCAAGTTTGACGAGCCTCTAGAGCCCTACTTAAGATACATTGATGCGGTGCTACTACATGAGAGTAGCATTCCTGCCATCGTGTGTCTTGATGCGAATGCTACCTCCCCGATGTGGTTCAGCAAGGTATCCAGGCATAGTGCTGGATATCGGAGCCACGATCGGGGTAAGGTTATGAGCGAATGGCTTGTGGCGAATAACCTCCTCGTAGCAAACGAACCAAGCGTATGGTATACGTTTGAGGGGCCTAGAGGTGTGAGTGACATTGACGTGACGCTCATGAATGACGCAGCAGCGAGTAGGTTCGAGTGTAAATGGAGTGTTAGGGGGGGTTGGGGAATTAGTGACCATAATTTAATACAAATTATGGTTACTCCCCGTACCCCGCAGTTAGAAGGGGGGAGTCCATTGAGGCGATGGCGTACCTCGTGTACTGACTGGAACCGATATGGACATACTGTTAGGGAAGCGGTATTAGGTATACCGCTTAGTGAGTTTGAGGAATTGGGGGTTGACGAGCAAATTGCTCGTCTATCTGAATGTGTCTGGGGAGTGAATGACTCAGTGTTTAGGAAAGCTAGGGCTGTGAGAATGAAAGGTGTGAAATGGTGGACTAGCGAGTTGAACTCAAAGAGGAGGTCTGTCCGGCGCTTGAGGCGGTTGTTTCAACGCGGCAGGCGGACCAATTCGGAGAATCTGTCTCAGCTCAAGTATCAATTTAGTGTAGGGATGAAAGAGTATAAGAAGATGCTTGTGAGAGTCAAGGAGGAAGAGTGGAGGAGATTTGTGGGTGAAAATAGGGACGACCCTTGGGGACAGGTCTTTAGGATCTGTCGGGGTCGTCGAAATGAGATGGCTAGCTCTCTTCGCGTAGGTGATACTGTATTATCGACGTGGAGAGAGTGCGCCAATGTTTTGTTAGGCGAGTTCTTTCCCAGGGCTGAGGTTCAAGTTCCTCCTGCACAAGAGGTGCCTGTCCCTCCACTAGACGTTGGGGAGTTGGACTATGCATTTGGCCTGGTCAGGTCTAAAAGGTCTCCAGGTTTCGATGGTTTGAACGGAGAGATGTGCAAATGCTTGTGGAAGTTCATTCCGGAATATTTGGTGGCCATTTATGATAAATGCATATGGGAGGGATATTTTCCACGCGAGTGGAAAGTTGCTAGGGTCGTTGTACTCTTGAAGTCGCCCGATAAGATCAGGAGCGATCCTCGATCTTATCGTGGTATCAGCCT
>NW_026530029.1:985000-997500 GCF_028408465.1 Anastrepha ludens
CTTAGTAGCGGCGAGCGAAAAGAAAATAGTTCAGCACTAAGTCACTTTGTCTATATGTCAAATGTGAGATGCAGTGTATGGAATATCTTAATATCTAGTATGAGAAATTAACGATTTAAGTCCTTCTTAAATGAGGCCATTTACCCATAGAGGGTGCCAGGCCCGTATAACGTTAATGGTTACTAGAAAGATATATCCAAAGAGTCGTGTTGCTTGATAGTGCAGCACTAAGTGGGTGGTAAACTCCATCTAAAACTAAATATAACCATGAGACCGATAGTAAACAAGTACCGTGAGGGAAAGTTGAAAAGAACTCTGAATAGAGAGTTAAATAGTACGTGAAACTGCTTAGAGGTTAAGCCCGATGAACCTGAATATCCATTATGAAAAATTCATCATTAAATAATTAAAAATAATGTGCATTTTTTTCATATAAGGACATTGTAATCTATTAACATAATAAAGTATTTATCAAAAGATCATTGGTGATATTAAGTTTATTTAAATTAATTTGCTTTTTAAGCATATTAACATAGAATAAATACTAATGATTTGATAAAGTGTTGATAGATTTTATTATATATAATGCTAAAATTCATTTTTTGAATTTTACAAAAAATTTAATATCTATGATATTAATATTTATTTGTATGCGTTTATATGATTAACAATGCGAAAGATTCAGGATACCTTCGGGACCCGTCTTGAAACACGGACCAAGGAGTCTAACATATGTGCAAGTCATTGAGTTATATTAAACTTAATGGCATAATTAACTTAACTTAAAAATATAATGGGATTAATTTTTAGTCTATTTTCTTAAATAGTCAATTAATTCAATCCCGGGGCGTTCCATATAGTTATGTATAATGATAATTTATTATTATTTATACCTCTAACTGGAGCGTACCTTGAGCATATATGCTGTGACCCGAAAGATGGTGAACTATACTTGATCAGGTTGAAGTCAGGGGAAACCCTGATGGAAGACCGAAACAGTTCTGACGTGCAAATCGATTGTCAGAATTGAGTATAGGGGCGAAAGACCAATCGAACCATCTAGTAGCTGGTTCCCTCCGAAGTTTCCCTCAGGATAGCTGGTGCATTTAAAAATTATATAAAATAATCTTATCTGGTAAAGCGAATGATTAGAGGCCTTAGGGTCGAAACGATTTTAACCTATTCTCAAACTTTAAATGGGTAAGAACCTCACCTTTCTTGATATGAAGGTTGAGGTTATGATATAATGTGCCCAGTGGGCCACTTTTGGTAAGCAGAACTGGCGCTGTGGGATGAACCAAACGTAATGTTACGGTGCCTAAATTAACAACTCATGCAGATACCATGAAAGGCGTTGGTTGCTTAAAACAGCAGGACGGTGGACATGGAAGTCGTAATCCGCTAAGGAGTGTGTAACAACTCACCTGCCGAAGCAACTAGCCCTTAAAATGGATGGCGCTTAAGTTGTATACCTATACATTACCGCTAAAGTAGATGATTTATAAAACAATTTCGATTGATTTATAAATTTTGAAACTTTAGTGAGTAGGAGGGTACAATAGTGTGCTTAGAAGTGTTTGGCGTAAGCCTGCATGGAGCCGCTATTGGTACAGATCTTGGTGGTAGTAGCAAATAATCGAATGAGACCTTGGAGGACTGAAGTGGAGAAGGGTTTCGTGTGAACAGTGGTTGATCACGAGTTAGTCGGTCCTAAGTTCAAGGCGAAAGCCGAAAATTTTCAAGTTTTTAATAAAAAAATATTAATAAAATTTATATATATATATTAAAAAATAATTAAATACTTGAATTATTTTGAACGAAAGGGAATACGGTTCCAATTCCGTAACCTGTTGAGTATCCGTTTGTTATTAAAAATGGGCCTTGTGCTCATCCTGGCAACAGGAACGACCATAAAGAAGCCGTCGAGAGATATCGGAAGAGTTTTCTTTTCTGTTTTATAGTCGTACTACCATGGAAGTCTTTCGAAGAGAGATATGGTAGATGGACTAGAAGAGCATGACATTTACTGTTGTGTCGATATTTTCTCCTCGGACCTTGAAAATTTATGGTGGGGTCACGCAAACTTCTCAACAGGCCGTACCAATATCCGCAGCTGGTCTCCAAGGTGAAGAGTCTCTAGTCGATAGAATAATGTAGGTAAGGGAAGTCGGCAAATTAGATCCGTAACTTCGGGATAAGGATTGGCTCTGAAGATTGAGATAGTCGGGCTTGATTGGGAAGCAATACCATGGTTTATGTACTCGTTCTGGGTAAATAGAGAATTACGATTCTTGTTCCCCGGATAGTAGTTACGTAGCCAATTGTGGAACTTTCTTGCTAAAATTTTTAAGGAATTATATCATTCGATATATATTCTTTTTAAATTATAACGATTATCAATTAACAATCAATTCAGAACTGGCACGGACTTGGGGAATCCGACTGTCTAATTAAAACAAAGCATTGTGATGGCCCTAACGGGTGTTGACACAATGTGATTTCTGCCCAGTGCTCTGAATGTCAAAGTGAAGAAATTCAAGTAAGCGCGGGTAAACGGCGGGAGTAACTATGACTCTCTTAAGGTAGCCAAATGCCTCGTCATCTAATTAGTGACGCGCATGAATGGATTAACGAGATTCCTACTGTCCCTATCTACTTCATTCTCAGTCTGACTGTTGAATAGTGCGGACGTCTCGTGTGTTGAGCGGTGATTTGCGATCTTTTTTGCGATTTCTTTTGCGGTTACATTCGTGTGTGAATATCGGTGCGTGATACCGTTTTTCGAGTGACGCCAATTTTTTGCGTGGCTGTACGTGTTTCGTACAGCGTAGTGATTTATTGGACGCTTGAGTGAGTGCCGTTGTGCGAGTGACGCTACTTTTGTCGTAGCTGTACCATAGCGGTACAGTGTTTACGAGTGATTGGAAGTGCCGTACGGTAGTGTTGTTGGACACTCTAGTGAGTGCCACTATACTCCGTACTATTGACACATAGTGCGTGCGTGTGAGTGCTGCTATATACATAGCGTCGGTAATTTTCCGCTAAAGTTGTTTACAACTTTTGTGGGCGTGCCGTTATTTTTTTGGCGTGGTGTTTTGCGCGTGCCGTTATTTTTCGGCGTGGTTTTTGGCGCGTGCCGTTAGTTCTCGGCGTCGGTTTAGTGTCGCGCTGTTATTTTTCGGCGTGGGTTCCTTGAGTGCGTGTACACTAGGTAGTCGTGCCGCTATATTGCCATATTTGGCAACGGTAAAAAGGGCGTCCCCTTTTGTGCGTGGGTTGAGTACTGCGCTAAGGTTGAATACCTTGTGCAGGTGCTGCAAACAGAGCGTGCTGCGTTTTTGCCTGAGGTCGAGCTCGGCGTTAGCTCCACCTTGGTCGACCCGTCCTTGTTCGGGGAACAGTGTTCCGTCCGGCAAGGCATTGGTGGTGGCCTTTGCCAGACCTTTGGTTGGCGCTGTGGGCTACGCCCTCGCGCTTTGCTTTGGCTCGCCGATAGGTGCAGCCGCTGTGTGCGTGCCTGTGCGGGGTTCATTCCTGCCGTACAGTATTTGCCGTCGCCCAAAAGGGACCCAATTTTTGTTGTTGCTCGGGAGGCCTTTTACCGGCGAATTCGGCAACCTTAGTGGTGGAGCTTTGGGCTATGCCCAAATTAGAAGGCTTGAGGAAGAGGGCGAACACCCCTCTTCCAAGCGGTTCGGCGGTGCCATCGTCGGCAATGGACGAGACGACGTCCGGAGAGGAGGAGGTGATTTTGCGGTCTCCTCCCCGTACTAAGAAGAAGACCGCTGCAGGTGCCGCGGTCCCGGTGGGTAAGTCGATTTTGAAGGTATCGAGTAAGTCGGGGGCGAGTGGAAGCGAGGGCGCTTCCGAAAGTGGAAAGATTGGGAGTGGGAGCAAGGGGCGGAAGACGGGGGAGAAATTAGGTCCAGCAGGGAAGCGGTTGGAGAAAATCCGCGGGGAATTGGGTGCTTCCCTGGAAGGTTTGGGTACGTTCGGTGGAGATGCCGAACGCAAGAAAGTTGGGGGCGAATTTATGGGGCGCTTCAAGTCCATTGTGACGGCCTTTAGTGGTGCCGTCATAGACATGGACGGCGTCCCGAAAAGTGTGGCAAAAGACCTCCTAGGATACTCCTTGGAGTTTGAGGAGCTTTTTGTGGAGATGGTGGCGGAGATCGCCCATCTTCGTGGGCGGTTGGAAGCCACAAAGGTAAATAGGGAGGAAGCACCTCGGAGGACGGCTGGAGCTGCGCTGGCTGGTACAGCGATGATGCCGGCACCTCAGGCGCCTGCGCCTGTGTTGCCTGCGTTGCCGGTGCCCAAGCCAGTTGAGACCTGGTCGGTCGTAGTGAGGGGTAAAACCCCCACTACGTCCAAAGAGGTGATTAAAAAAGTGGTAAAGGAGGTAGGGCCTTCCATGGGGGTAAGGGTGCACGAGGTGCGCCCGTTGAAGGATGGAGGTGCGATTATTCGCACCCCATCAGTTGCTGAGAGGGATAACTTGGCGAAAAATGCCAAGTTTTCCGAGGTGGGGCTCGATGTGAGCATACGTCGGAAGCTGGGGCCTAGGGTTGTGGTCCAAGGGGTCCACACGGAGATCTCCTCTGACGAGTTCATGGGAGAGTTGTTCCGTTTGAACCTCAAGGAGTTCAGCCCTGGGTGCCTTGAGAAGGACGTGAGGATGATCAGCCGTCCTTGGAAGGTCAGCCCCGATGGGGTGACGAATGTTGTCCTTGAGGGAACGGACATGCTAATGTCCGCCCTCCTGGAAGCAGGTCGTTGCTACGTTAAGTGGTTTTCCTTCCGGGTACGGCCGGACCAACTGACGCCCGGCTGCTTCCGATGCATGGGTTTCGATCACAGGGTGGCAGAATGCAGAGCCAAGAAGGATGTCTGCCGAAGGTGCGGGCAGGAAGGGCACAGGAGTGCAGGTTGCGGCAATGCCCCGCATTGTCGCAACTGTGCATTTAAGGGCAAGCCAGCCGGACATTTGATGATGTCCACTGTCTGCCCGGTGTACTGTGCCATTGTTGCCCGTGCGAACGCTAGACATTGATGGTTGAACTATATCAACTGAACTGTCAGGGGTCTTATGCCGTGATGTGTGAATTGGGGGCGTGTATGTCGGAGGGGGGCTGCGGCATTGCTTTGCTCCAGGAACCATACTCCACCAATGGGGTGGTGAGAGGTCTTCCTGGGGGCTTCAGGGTCTTTACGGACCTTGGAGTCAATGCCGCAGTAGCTGTGTGTGAGCCAAGCTACTCTTGTGTAGTAGTTGACTCATCACAGTGGGGAGTATGTGTGTGTGTCGAGGGGGAATTCGGCAGAATGAATGTCGTCAGCTTGTACTGCAAGTTTGACGAGCCTCTAGAGCCCTACTTAAGATACATTGATGCGGTGCTACTACATGAGAGTAGTATTCCTGCCATCGTGTGTCTTGATGCGAATGCTACCTCCCCGATGTGGTTCAGCAAGGTATCCAGGCATAGTGCTGGATATCGGAGCCACGATCGGGGTGAGGTTATGAGCGAATGGCTTGTGGCGAATAACCTCCTCGTAGCAAACGAACCAAGCGTATGGTATACGTTTGAGGGGCCTAGAGGTGTGAGTGACATTGACGTGACGCTCATGAATGACGCAGCAGCGAGTAGGTTCGAGTGTAAATGGAGTGTTAGGGGGGGTTGGGGAATTAGTGACCATAATTTAATACAAATTATGGTTACTCCCCGTACCCCGCAGCTAGAAGGGGGGAGTCCATTGAGGCGATGGCGTACCTCGTGTACTGACTGGAACCGATATGGACATACTGTTAGGGAAGCGGTATTGGATATACCGCTTAGTGAGTTTGAGGAATTGGGGGTTGACGAGCAAATTGCTCGTCTATCTGAATGTGTCTGGGGAGTGAATGACTCAGTGTTTAGGAAAGCTAGGGCTGTGAGAATGAAAGGTGTGAAATGGTGGACTAGCGAGTTGAACTCAAAGAGGAGGTCTGTCCGGCGCTTGAGGCGGTTGTTTCAACGCGGCAGGCGGACCAATTCGGAGAATCTGTCTCAGCTCAAGTATCAGTTTAGTGTAGGGATGAAAGAATATAAGAAGATGCTTGTGAGAGTTAAGGAGGAAGAGTGGAGGAGATTTGTGGGGGAAAATAGGGACGACCCTTGGGGACAGGTCTTTAGGATCTGTCGGGGTCGTCGAAATGAGATGGCTAGCTCTCTTCGCGTAGGTGATACTGTATTATCGACGTGGAGAGAGTGCGCCAATGTTTTGTTAGGCGAGTTCTTTCCCAGGGCTGAGGTTCAAGTTCCTCCTGCACAAGAGGTGCCTGTCCCTCCACTAGACGTTGGGGAGTTGGACTATGCGTTTGGCCTGGTCAGGTCTAAAAGGTCTCCAGGTTTCGATGGTTTGAACGGAGAGATGTGCAAATGCTTGTGGAAGTTCATTCCGGAATATTTGGAGGCCATTTATGATAAATGCATATGGGAGGGATATTTTCCACGCGAGTGGAAAGTTGCTAGGGTCGTCGTACTCTTGAAGTCGCCCGATAAGATCAGGAGCGATCCTCGATCTTATCGTGGTATCAGCCTCCTTCCAGTACTTGGAAAAGTGCTGGAAAGGGTTATGGTTGAGCGGCTTCAGGAGCTAACTCGGGGTGTTAGGTCGGATAGGCAGTATGGTTTCAGGAAAGGACGTAGTATAGAAGATGCGTGGATGTATGTTCAGAGTGTAGTTAGGGAAAACGTCAATAAATATGTCCTTGGCATGTTTATTGACTTCAAGGGGGCCTTTGACTACTTGCGCTGGGACCGGGTGTTACAACGGCTAGAGGAGCTTGGCTGTCCGGAAATTGCTCTATGGCGGAGTTATTTTTCGGACAGAAAAGCATCTATTGTAGGAGTGGGCGGGAGTGTGGAGATTGGGGTGGCTCGAGGCTGTCCGCAGGGATCCATCTGTGGTCCCTTCATTTGGAACCTCATGATGGACTCCCTGCTTCGGCAGTTAGAGCCACTTTGTAAACACTGTGCGTATGCGGACGACCTTCTCATTTTGGTTGAGGGTCGTTCGCGTGAGGAACTGGAGCGAGTGGGGGGGCAGCTCCTTACATTGACCCACAATTGGGGGGTAGATGTGGGAGTGGATATATCGATGGACAAAACGGTGACAATGCTGCTTAAGGGCAGATTGTCCCCGAGTCGTCCACCGATTGTCCGTTTGAATGGGGTAGGGATTAGGTATGTGACGCAAGTCAAATACCTGGGGGTAACTATGAGTGAAAGGATGTGTTTTACTCCACACTTAGTGTTGTTGAGGGAGCGGCTGCAGGCAGTTGTTGGGCAAGTGCGTCGCGTAGTCAGATTTGACTGGGGTCTTAGCCGACGCGCGGTTCGTACCGTATATCGGGGCCTATTTGTGGCCTGTGCCACTTATGGTGCCGCTATATGGTACGAATGGGCTTTGAAGTCGGTTGGCAAACGTCATCTGATGGCGTGCCAGCGCATTATGTTGCTTGCCTGCTTGCCTGTATGCCGTACAGTGAGTACGGATGCGTTGCAGGTGTTGTTAGGTGCGCCTCCTCTTGACCTGTTAGTCGTGCAACGGGCGGTTGCCTTCAGGTTGAGAAGGAGGCTTTGTATGCCGCTGCGTGTTGGATGGTTATCCGACGGTGATGTAGGAAGGGGGTTTTTAGAGTGTAAAAGGTTGTTGAATGAATGTATGCTTCGTGGGTGGCAAAACCGTTGGGACAATAGTTCCAAAGGTCGCGTGACATACGAGTACATTCGGGATGTTTCCTTTGTCGGGGAAAATCCAGATTTTGGATTTTCCCTCAGCCTAGGATTCCTCCTTACTGGACATGGGCCTCTTAATGCATATTTGCATGAGAGGCGCTTGTCCACAAGTGAGGAATGTGTTTGTGGGTCGGCAAGAGAGGACTGGGTGCACGTCCTCTGTGAATGCCCGATGTACTCAGACATTAGGAATCTTGCGGGTGTGGGGATAAGTTGGACTGATGGACGGTATGATGTGAGTGGTGTGATTGCCAACCGTCGGAATGTCGAAATGTTAGGGCAATATGCGCGTGAGGTGTTTAGGCGGCGACGTAATTTAAGGCGTTCAGTTGATTAGTTTTTAGCCGTTCTTGTCTGTGCATTCTGTTGTGGGATTGGGGCTTAGGTGCGGGGAATGGCCACCAGTCCAGAGCTGTATGGAAGCTCAACTGGTAGTAGTCTCGGCTACGAGGTCTGACCGGAGACTTAAATCTGGTACCACGGGGAACAGGGGCCCTCGGAGCTTGCTCCGACCTGTTCTTGAGGTAGGCCCTTCGGGGAGTATCGTGGTGGCTGTGGTTAACACCTAAATGCGGGTAGAGCCTTTTGGCTCGATGTGGAGTTGCAATGCAACCGGGTGCCGGGACCCATAGAACGGCAGAGGGTTAGATAGACCTCGAACCCTACCAAGGTGGTTAGTGTGTCCATTCCACACTACCAATTGGTATCCTTAAATGCTTCGGCATTTTTGGGGCGCTGATCAACGCATTGTTTTGATCCGTTGTGCTTTTGAGCACCGTGGGTTTGGGCTGTCGCCAGCAGGAACTCACGTAAAAACCCTACACGACGATGTCCCTATCTACTCATTCTCAGTCTGACTGTTGAATAGTGCGGACGTGTCGTGTGCTAAGCGGTGATCTGCGATTTTTTGCGATTTGCTTGTTGTTACATTCGTGTGTGAATACCGGTGCGTGATACCGTTTTTCGAGTGACGCCAATTTTTTGCGTGGCTGTACGTGTTTCGTACAGCGTAGTGATTTATTGGACGCTTGAGTGAGTGCCGTTGTGCGAGTGACGCTACTTTTGTCGTAGCTGTACCATAGCGGTACAGTGTTTACGAGTGATTGGAAGTGCCGTACGGTAGTGTTGTTGGACACTCTAGTGAGTGCCACTATACTCCGTACTATTGACACATAGTGCGTGCGTGTGAGTGCTGCTATATACATAGCGTCGGTAATTTTCCGCTAAAGTTGTTTACAACTTTTGTGGGCGTGCCGTTATTTTTTTGGCGTGGTGTTTTGCGCGTGCCGTTATTTTTCGGCGTGGTTTTTGGCGCGTGCCGTTAGTTCTCGGCGTCGGTTTAGTGTCGCGCTGTTATTTTTCGGCGTGGGTTTGAGTGCGTGTACACTAGGTAGTCGTGCCGCTATATTGCCATATTTGGCAATAGTAAAAAGGGCGTCCCCTTTTGTGCGTGGGTACAGTACTGTGCCAAGGTTGAATACCTTGTGCAGGTGCTACGACCAAAGCGTGTTGTGTTTTTGCCTGAGGTCGAGCTCGGCGTTAGCTCCACCTTGGTCGACCCGTCCTTGTTCGGGGAACAGTGTTCCGTCCGGCAAGGCATTGGTGGTGGCCTTTGCCAGACCTTTGGTTGGCGCTGTGGGCTACGCCCTCGCGCTTTGCTTTGGCTCGCCGATAGGTGCAGCCGCTGTGTGCGTGCCTGTGCGGGGTTCATTCCTGCCGTACAGTATTTGCCGTCGCCCAAAAGGGACCCTATTTTTGTTGTTGCTCGGGAGGCCTTTATCCGGCGAATTCGGCAACCTAGGTGTGAGGGTCGTTGGGCTATGCCCAAACTTGACGGTATTCGGAAGAGGGCGAACACCCCTCTTCCAAGCGGTTCGGCGGTGCCTTCGTCGGCAATGGAGGAAACGACGTCCGGAGAGGAGGAGGTGATTTTGCGGTCTCCTCCTCGTATTAAGAAGAAAACCGCTGGTGGTGCAGCGGTCCCGGTGGAGAAAACGGGTAAGTCGGTTGTGAAGGTATCTGAAAAGGTACCTTCGAGTAAGTCGGGGGCGAGTGGAAGCGAGGGCGCTTCCGAAAGTGGTAAAATTGGGAGTGGGAAAAAGGGGCGGAAGGCAGGGGAAAAATTAGGTCCCGCAGGGGAGTATTTCGAGAAATTCCGCAGGAATTTGGGTGCTCCCCTGGAGAATTTGGGAACGTTCGGTGGGGGTGCCGAACAAAAGAAAGTTGGGGGGCAGTTTATGGGGCGCTTCAAGTCCATTGTGACGGCCTTTAGTGGAGCCGTCATAGACATGGACGGCGTCCCGAAAAGTGTGGTAAAGGACCTCCTTGGATACTCCTTGGAGTTTGAGGAGCTTTTTGTTGACATGGTGGCGGAGATCGCCCATCTTCGTGGGCGGTTGGAAGCCACAAAGATAACTAGGGAGGAAGCACCTCGGAGGACGGCTGGAGCTGCGCTGGCTGGTGCAGCGCTGATGCCGGCACCTCAGGCGCCTGCGCCTGTGTTGCCTGCGTTGCCGGTGCCCAAGCCAGTTGAGACCTGGTCGGTCGTAGTGAGGGGTAAAACCCCCACTACATCCAAGGAGGTCATTAAGAAAGTGGTAAAGGAGGTAGGGCCTTCCATGGGGGTTAGGGTGCACGAGGTGCGCCCGTTGAAGGATGGAGGTGCGATTATTCGCACCCCATCAGTTGCTGAGAGGGATAACTTGGCAAAAAATGCCAAGTTTTCCGAGGTGGGGCTCGATGTGAGCGTACGTCGGAAGCTGGGGCCTAGGGTTGTGGTCCAGGGGGTCCACACGGAGATCTCCCCTGACGAGTTCATGGGAGAGTTGTTCCGTTTGAACCTCAAGGAGTTCAGCCCTGGGTGCCTTGAGAAGGACGTGAGGATGGTCAGCCGTCCTTGGAAGGTCAGCCCTGATGGGGTGACGAACGTGGTCCTTGAGGGTACGGACATGTTAATGTCCGCCCTCTTGGAAGCGGGTCGTTGCTACATAAAGTGGTTTTCCTTCCGGGTACGGCCGGACCAACTGACGCCCGGCTGCTTCCAATGCATGGGCTTTGATCACAGGGTGGCAGAGTGCAGAGCCAAGAAGGATGTCTGCCGAAGGTGCGGGCAAGAAGGACACAGGAGTGCAGGTTGTGGCAATGCCCCGCATTGTCGCAACTGTGCATTTAAGGGCAAGCCAGCCGGACATCTGATGATGTCCACTGTCTGCCCGGTGTACTGTGCCATTGTTGCCCGTGCGCTCGCTAGACATTGATGGTTGAACTATATCAACTGAACTGTCAGGGGTCTTATGCCGTGATGTGTGAATTGGGGGCGTGTATGTCGGAGGGGGGCTGCGGCATTGCTTTGCTCCAGGAACCATACTCCACCAATGGGGTGGTGAGAGGTCTTCCTGGGGGCTTCAGGGTCTTTACGGACCTTGGAGTCAATGCCGCAGTAGCTGTGTGTGAGCCAAGCTACTCTTGTGTAGTAGTTGACTCATCACAGTGGGGAGTATGTGTGTGTGTCGAGGGGGAATTCGGCAGAATGAATGTCGTCAGCTTGTACTGCAAGTTTGACGAGCCTCTAGAGCCCTACTTAAGATACATTGATGCGGTGCTACTACATGAGAGTAGCATTCCTGCCATCGTGTGTCTTGATGCGAATGCTACCTCCCCGATGTGGTTCAGCAAGGTATCCAGGCATAGTGCTGGATATCGGAGCCACGATCGGGGTGAGGTTATGAGCGAATGGCTTGTGGCGAATAACCTCCTCGTAGCAAACGAACCAAGCGTATGGTATACGTTTGAGGGGCCTAGAGGTGTGAGTGACATTGACGTGACGCTCATGAATGACGCAGCAGCGAGTAGGTTCGAGTGTAAATGGAGTGTTAGGGGGGGTTGGGGAATTAGTGACCATAATTTAATACAAATTATGGTTACTCCCCGTACCCAGCAGTTAGAAGGGGGGAGTCCATTGAGGCGATGGCGTACCTCGTGTACTGACTGGAACCGATATGGACATACTGTTAGGGAAGCGGTATTAGGTATACCGCTTAGTGAGTTTGAGGAATTGGGGGTTGACGAGCAAATTGCTCGTCTATCTGAATGTGTCTGGGGAGTGAATGACTCAGTGTTTAGGAAAGCTAGGGCTGTGAGAATGAAAGGTGTGAAATGGTGGACTAGCGAGTTGAACTCAAAGAGGAGGTCTGTCCGGCGCTTGAGGCGGTTGTTTCAACGCGGCAGGCGGACCAATTCGGAGAATCTGTCTCAGCTCAAGTATCAATTTAGTGTAGGGATGAAAGAGTATAAGAAGATGCTTGTGAGAGTCAAGGAGGAAGAGTGGAGGAGATTTGTGGGTGAAAATAGGGACGACCCTTGGGGACAGGTCTTTAGGATCTGTCGGGGTCGTCGAAATGAGATGGCTAGTTCTCTTCGCGTAGGTGATACTGTATTATCGACGTGGAGAGAGTGCGCCAATGTTTTGTTAGGCGAGTTCTTTCCCAGGGCTGAGGTTCAAGTTCCTCCTGCACAAGAGGTGCCTGTCCCTCCACTAGACGTTGGGGAGTTGGACAATGCATTTGGCCTGGTCAGGTCTAAAAGGTCTCCAGGTTTCGATGGTTTGAACGGAGAGATGTGCAAATGCTTGTGGAAGTTCATTCCGGAATATTTGGTGGCCATTTATGATAAATGCATATGGGAGGGATATTTTCCACGCGAGTGGAAAGTTGCTAGGGT
>NW_026530029.1:1002500-1010000 GCF_028408465.1 Anastrepha ludens
ATATAATAAAGCCATTTGAAATATATTGAATTGTATTAAGTTAGATTTTCACCATACATTTTTCACAATGCGTTGTGTACATTGTCAGAAACACTCACGGTGAAGGCAAGTGAGATATATGAAAGAAAATCGAATCGAATTTATATGAAACTAAATTCGATTAAATGTATGAAAGTAAAATTTAACACAATACATTCATATGATAAACTGAATAAATATATAATAAAGACATTTCAAATATATGGAAAATATCATCATATATATAATTTAGTATTTTAATATATATTTAGTTAAGTTGATGGTATTATTGAAATATATAAAATGTAATTGAATTATATGAAATCAAACTGAAATGTATTGAATTGAATTTTTCCCATACATTTTTCACAATGTGTGGTGTGCATGGCAAAAAACACTCACGGTGAAGGCATGTGAATAATATGAAAATATCAACATTTAACTAACCAATGATATTGAAGCATATAAATCGAATCATAACTATATGAAACACGAATTTGAGTTATGTTAAACTGGTGATATTGTGGATTTATTCCTAGTTTTCCATACGTTAGTTTAAATAGAAACAATTTTCGAATATGTATACATATATGAAGAATTTATATTCTATACTAACATATTATGGAATGTAACTATTGATTGTTGCCTTGGCATATTGGTGTATTGTGAGATTTCATTCATAGTTTTCCATACGTTAGTTTAAATAGAAACAATTTTCGAATATATATACATATATGAAGAATTTATATTCTATACTAACATATTATGGAATGTAACTATTGATTGTTGCCTTGGCATATTGGTGTATTGTGAGATTTCATTCATAGTTTTCCATACGTTAGTTTAAATAGAAACAATTTTCGAATATATATACATATATGAAGAATTTATATTCTATACTAACATATTATGGAATGTAACTATTGACTGTTACCTTGGCATATTGGTGTATTGTGATTTTATTCATGGTTTTCCATACGTTAGTTTAAATAGAAACAATTTTCGAATATATATACATATATGAAGAATTTATATTCTATACTAACATATTATGGAATGTAACCTTGGCATATTGGTGTCATTGTATTTTATTCCTGGTATTCTATAGTTAGTTTAAATAGAAATAAATTTTTGAATTCAAAATTTTATATTCTATACTAGCATTACATAGAAATTATCCTCAACTGTTTGTTTCTTGTATACATACAGGAAATTAAACAGATGAAGAAAAAAAAAAAACAAAACAAATAAAAATTATAAGAAAAATTAAATTTTAAATAAAAGAAAAAAGGAGAAATTTTTTCAATCATATATATATTTATGATTAAAAAATAGAATTATGGAATTATTAATTTCAATTCAGAGAGAAAAATTATGTAATATATGAAATTATTACATTAAAAATGCATTTGAAGAAAAAGTAAAATGTTATTAAAAATGATACATTTGAAAATTGGCAAATATTAAGAAGAAATATCGTTCTTATATTTTTATATAAAATATATATAGAGAACGAAAATTCTTTTTCATAAAAAACGGTTTTTGAATTCTGATAAGAAAAGCTAAAGGGGGGGTCGGCGGGAGCGCACATTGAACGAAAGAAAATGAAAGAAAAACACAACAAAGAAGAAGACCAAATAAAATACAAATATTTTATACAAATAAAAGCACATTATTAATAAATAATAATAATAATAATAATGATGTTGATGATGATGATGATGATGATGATGATGATACATAAATTGTGTTATTAAAATTACGTTCTATTGTATGTGCGTTTTCCCCTTTACTTTTTATATACACCGTAATTTATGAAATTTTCAAATATGAAAAGCAAAGAAAAATATATAAACAAATATATATATTATTCTGGTTGATCCTGCCAGTAGTTATATGCTTGTCTCAAAGATTAAGCCATGCATGTCTAAGTACAAACAAATTAAAAGTGAAACCGCAAAAGGCTCATTATATCAGTTATGGTTCCATAGATCGTTAACAGTTACTTGGATAACTGTGGTAATTCTAGAGCTAATACATGCAATATAAACACGGACCTTATGGAACGTGTGCTTTTATTAGACTAAAACCAAGCGATCATTTGATCGTTAAATTGGTTGAACTCTAGATAACTTGCAGATCGTATGGTCCCGTACCGACGACAGATCTTTCAAATGTCTGCCCTATCAACTTTTGATGGTAGTATCTAGGACTACCATGGTTGCAACGGGTAACGGGGAATCAGGGTTCGATTCCGGAGAGGGAGCCTGAGAAACGGCTACCACATCTAAGGAAGGCAGCAGGCGCGTAAATTACCCACTCCCAGTTCGGGGAGGTAGTGACGAAAAATAACAATACAGGACTCATATCCGAGGCCCTGTAATTGGAATGAGTACACTTTAAATCCTTTAACAAGGACCTATTGGAGGGCAAGTCTGGTGCCAGCAGCCGCGGTAATTCCAGCTCCAATAGCGTATATTAAAGTTGTTGCGGTTAAAACGTTCGTAGTTGAATTTGTGCTTCATACGGGTAGTACAACTATATATTGTGGTATGTACATTACCTTATGTATGTAAGCGTATTACCGGTGGAGTTCTTATATATAATTAATACAATGTATTTTTTATATATTCCTCCTATTTAAACCTACTTCAGTGCTCTTCATCGAGTGTTGTTGTGGGCCGGTACAATTACTTTGAACAAATTAGAGTGCTTAAAGCAGGCTCCAAATGCCTGAATATTTTGTGCATGGAATAATGAAATAAGACCTCTGTTCTACTTTCATTGGTTTTTAGATCAAGAGGTAATGATTAATAGAAGCAGTTTGGGGGCATTAGTATTACGACGCGAGAGGTGAAATTCTTGGACCGTCGTAAGACTAACTTAAGCGAAAGCATTTGCCAAAGATGTTTTCATTAATCAAGAACGAAAGTTAGAGGTTCGAAGGCGATCAGATACCGCCCTAGTTCTAACCATAAACGATGCCAGCTAGCAATTGGGTGTAGCTACTACTATGGCTCTCTCAGTCGCTTCCCGGGAAACCAAAGCTTTTGGGCTCCGGGGGAAGTATGGTTGCAAAGCTGAAACTTAAAGGAATTGACGGAAGGGCACCACCAGGAGTGGAGCCTGCGGCTTAATTTGACTCAACACGGGAAAACTTACCAGGTCCGAACATAAGCGTGTAAGACAGATTGATAGCTCTTTCTCGAATCTATGGGTGGTGGTGCATGGCCGTTCTTAGTTCGTGGAGTGATTTGTCTGGTTAATTCCGATAACGAACGAGACTCAAATATATTAAATAGATGCTTTCAGGATTATGATGTTGAAACTTATATAGCCTTCTTTCATGCGTACATCTTGAATGTACAAGTGTTTGAATGTGTTTATATAAGTGGAGTCGTACCTGTTGGTTTGTCCCATTATAAGGACACTAGCTTCTTAAATGGACAAATTGCGTCTAGCAGTAACGAGATTGAGCAATAACAGGTCTGTGATGCCCTTAGATGTCCTGGGCTGCACGCGCGCTACAATGAAAGTATCAACGTGTATTTCCTAGACCGAGAGGTCCGGGTAAACCGCTGAACCACTTTCATGCTTGGGATTGTGAACTGAAACTGTTCACATGAACTTGGAATTCCCAGTAAGTGCGAGTTATTAACTCGCATTGATTAAGTCCCTGCCCTTTGTACACACCGCCCGTCGCTACTACCGATTGAATTATTTAGTGAGGTCTCCGGACGTGATCACTGTGACGCCTCGTGTGTCACGGTTGTTTCGCAAAAGTTGACCGAACTTGATTATTTAGAGGAAGTAAAAGTCGTAACAAGGTTTCCGTAGGTGAACCTGCGGAAGGATCATTATTGTGTTCCATATCCGTAAGAAAAACAAACAATGCCAAAAAAAATAAAAACAAAAACAAACAAAAGAAAAAAAAAAAAAAAGAAAAAAAAGAAAAATTTATAATTATTTTGAATCCATATTCTTTTTATTCTTTTTCATTCAATTTGTTATCCATCAATTATATCATATTAAATATAATATGATGGTACATTTTGTAATGTTTTTTCTTATTTTTTCTTTTAAAAACCTTTAAACATGAAAATAGAAAGTTGTACTTATTATTCATTTGATTGAATGATAAGTTAATTTGTTCACAATAACAAAAGTGGTATATATTTATTAATATATATACATAAAATGATTAAAAAAATACAAAATAATCAAACATAATAAATACCACCACTGTATTATTGTTGAACTAAGACATTCGCAACTTAATAAAAATGTTTAGAGTTAAATATATTTGATATATATTATTGAAAGAAAATCAATTTATATATTATTATTATTATTATTTAATTTTACTCTTTCAATTAATATATGCAAAAAAAAATTGACATTTGTTATAAATAAAAATAAATAAAAAAATACTCTAAGCGGTGGATCACTTGGCTCATGGGTCGATGAAGAACGCAGCAAACTGTGCGTCATCGTGTGAACTGCAGGACACATGAACATCGACATTTTGAACGCATATCGCAGTCCATGCTGTTATGTACATTAAATTAAATTTTAAAGTACTGCTTGGACTACATATACATATGGTTGAGGGTTGTAAGACTATGCTAAATAAGTTGCTTATTCTTTTATAAAAATAATTGAATTTAAGCAAATGTGTATATTATTGGATTTTAAATAATTCATAATATTAATAGCAAAAAAATAAAGATTATATAATGAATTTTTTATTTATTATATATATTCTTAAAAAAAAAAAAATCCTCTCAAATAAAATGAAATAAAAATTTTGAATCTAAGTATTCTCTTTAAAAAATTTTCATATTATTTATATATATATAAAATATTAATTTATATATGTAATTAAAGGAGGAATGTCTAGCATAAAAATTAATTTTTTTTTATTCTAGAATTGCCTCATTTTACATAATTATTATTTATAATATATATTTATATAAAAGGAAAAAAGAAAAATAGAGATGAAAAGATGATATAATTATTTATTAAATTGTGTGAGAAGATAAAAAATATTTTAAAACAACCTCAACTCATATGGGATTACCCCCTGAATTTAAGCATATTAATGAGGGGAGGAAAAGAAACTAACAAGGATTTTCTTAGTAGCGGCGAGCGAAAAGAAAATAGTTCAGCACTAAGTCACTTTGTCTATATGTCAAATGTGAGATGCAGTGTATGGAATATCTTAATATCTAGTATGAGAAATTAACGATTTAAGTCCTTCTTAAATGAGGCCATTTACCCATAGAGGGTGCCAGGCCCGTATAACGTTAATGATTACTAGAAAGATATTTCCAAAGAGTCGTGTTGCTTGATAGTGCAGCACTAAGTGGGTGGTAAACTCCATCTAAAACTAAATATAACCATGAGACCGATAGTAAACAAGTACCGTGAGGGAAAGTTGAAAAGAACTCTGAATAGAGAGTTAAATAGTACGTGAAACTGCTTAGAGGTTAAGCCCGATGAACCTGAATATCCATTATGAAAAATTCATCATTAAATAATTAAAAATAATGTGCATTTTTTTCATATAAGGACATTGTAATCTATTAACATAATAAAGTATTTATCAAAAGATCATTGGTGATATTAAGTTTATTTAAATTAATTTGCTTTTTAAGCATATTAACATAGAATAAATACTAATGATTTGATAAAGTGTTGATAGATTTTATTATATATAATGCTAAAATTCATTTTTTGAATTTTACAAAAAATTTAATATCTATGATATTAATATTTATTTGTATGCATTTATATGATTAACAATGCGAAAGATTCAGGATACCTTCGGGACCCGTCTTGAAACACGGACCAAGGAGTCTAACATATGTGCAAGTCATTGAGTTATATTAAACTTAATGGCATAATTAACTTAACTTAAAAATATAATGGGATTAATTTTTAGTCTATTTTCTTAAATAGTCAATTAATTCAATCCCGGGGCGTTCCATATAGTTATGTATAATGATAATTTATTATTATTTATACCTCTAACTGGAGCGTACCTTGAGCATATATGCTGTGACCCGAAAGATGGTGAACTATACTTGATCAGGTTGAAGTCAGGGGAAACCCTGATGGAAGACCGAAACAGTTCTGACGTGCAAATCGATTGTCAGAATTGAGTATAGGGGCGAAAGACCAATCGAACCATCTAGTAGCTGGTTCCCTCCGAAGTTTCCCTCAGGATAGCTGGTGCATTTAAAAATTATATAAAATAATCTTATCTGGTAAAGCGAATGATTAGAGGCCTTAGGGTCGAAACGATTTTAACCTATTCTCAAACTTTAAATGGGTAAGAACCTCACCTTTCTTGATATGAAGGTTGAGGTTATGATATAATGTGCCCAGTGGGCCACTTTTGGTAAGCAGAACTGGCGCTGTGGGATGAACCAAACGTAATGTTACGGTGCCTAAATTAACAACTCATGCAGATACCATGAAAGGCGTTGGTTGCTTAAAACAGCAGGACGGTGGACATGGAAGTCGTAATCCGCTAAGGAGTGTGTAACAACTCACCTGCCGAAGCAACTAGCCCTTAAAATGGATGGCGCTTAAGTTGTATACCTATACATTACCGCTAAAGTAGATGATTTATAAAACAATTTCGATTGATTTATAAATTTTGAAACTTTAGTGAGTAGGAGGGTACAATAGTGTGCTTAGAAGTGTTTGGCGTAAGCCTGCATGGAGCCGCTATTGGTACAGATCTTGGTGGTAGTAGCAAATAATCGAATGAGACCTTGGAGGACTGAAGTGGAGAAGGGTTTCGTGTGAACAGTGGTTGATCACGAGTTAGTCGGTCCTAAGTTCAAGGCGAAAGCCGAAAATTTTCAAGTTTTTAATAAAAAAAAATATTAATAAAATTTATATATATATATTAAAAAATAATTAAATACTTGAATTATTTTGAACGAAAGGGAATACGGTTCCAATTCCGTAACCTGTTGAGTATCCGTTTGTTATTAAAAATGGGCCTTGTGCTCATCCTGGCAACAGGAACGACCATAAAGAAGCCGTCGAGAGATATCGGAAGAGTTTTCTTTTCTGTTTTATAGTCGTACTACCATGGAAGTCTTTCGAAGAGAGATATGGTAGATGGACTAGAAGAGCATGACATTTACTGTTGTGTCGATATTTTCTCCTCGGACCTTGAAAATTTATGGTGGGGTCACGCAAACTTCTCAACAGGCCGTACCAATATCCGCAGCTGGTCTCCAAGGTGAAGAGTCTCTAGTCGATAGAATAATGTAGGTAAGGGAAGTCGGCAAATTAGATCCGTAACTTCGGGATAAGGATTGGCTCTGAAGATTGAGATAGTCGGGCTTGATTGGGAAGCAATACCATGGTTTATGTACTCGTTCTGGGTAAATAGAGAATTACGATTCTTGTTCCCCGGATAGTAGTTACGTAGCCAATTGTGGAACTTTCTTGCTAAAATTT